>NC_091989.1:29508408-29773910 GCF_044704955.1 Pristiophorus japonicus
AAGATAGAGAGAGGTAATGAGAGGGGGAGGTAGCTAGGGGGGTAGTGAGAGGGGGGACAGAAGGGGAAGGGAGAGGAGTAGTGTAAGGGAGCGAGGGGGGAGGGAAAGAGAGTGCAAGGGAGTAAGCATATCGCTAGTTTTGGTTGTTGAGTAGTTAGGGGTGAGGCTGGGACACGGATGAATGACCAGCTGTAGCAATAACCATCAGCGCTAATGGAATCCACTCTCCAGATCGACTCTGCACAGGAAAGAAAGCAACAAAAGGTCACACATAAATTCCAGCTGAAACACTAACTGTGCTCTGTGCTGCCTGCCTCTCCCTCCATCCCTCCCTCTTTCTTCCCCTATCTCCCTCCATCCCTCCCTCTTTCTTCCCTTTCTCCCTCCTTACCCCCCAGATCAGCGCCCTGCCTCACACAGTCCTTCAGTCTCAATACAGCGCAGATTAGTTTGCAGGATTCTTTAATGTGTAAGTACTTATTGTTTATTTCATCTGACGTCCCCAATCAATTCTGTTCCTTCTCCAATGTCAGGACCACCCTAAAACAACACCCTACCTTCCCCCCATCCTCTCTCTCTCTCCCCTCCCCTCCCCAAGGACCCAATTCCAACCTTCGGCACATATCTGGAGGAGGGGGAATGTGCAAACAGTAGCAATTTAACATCCCCTCACCCCATCTCTGTCAGGGTAAACTCATTTCCCCGGTCACCCGGCACCAGGGTAAACTTCCCCCCTCTCTCCTTCTCCCCCTGCTGCCGGGGTATACTCCCACCTCTCCCATCACCCCCACCCACACCCACACTCTCTTTCCGATCAGCTGGACAGCGAGGATCTCTGCAGAATCCTGAATAAACAGTTGTTTCTTTCCCATTCTCCCAGCCTATGGGGCAGAGGCGGAGATCAGGAACCACTAGATGAAATCAGCGCGATGAAGGTGTCGCTGGATTACCTGCTCCCCTCCAGTCCAGAGTTTAATTGAATAGGCAGAGAAGAGACACCAGCAATGGTCTGAGAGGTTTATTTTGTGAAGTTATAAATCAGATAGTGAGACAGCGATACACTCTAATCTCAAACAGCTGTGACAACATGATACACACAGCATGATTATTAAATGACAGCAATTAAAGAGGCTGAGTGAGTGAATGGGGGCCTGGGCAGAACACAAGGTTCCTGGTTTGATCCTTCATGTGTACTGAGTTTGGTGACCCCAGCGACAGCAACAGGGTTAGAGAGAGGGGAACTCAGCCAGGGTTCCTGTTCCTGATCACTGCCCAGTGACCCCTGGGTTAGAGAGAGGGGAAATCAGCCAGGGTTCCTGATCCTAAACTTTAAGTATCTTGCTCCATTGAGTCCCGGCTATGGTTAAACTGCATCCAACTGAACAATGTGCACGAGATATGAACAGATTTCTCCTCGTCAGCCGCAATCTGTACCGCGCTTAACTCCATAATCTGTACCCGGCTCAACTCCAATTGCACTTCGCTGAACCCCCAAACTATACCCCACTCAGTCCCAAATTTTGAACCCAGCCCTGCCACTGTGATCCACTCGCCTCAAACCCTGCATCCCGCAGAGCGCCAAAATAGAATCCAATGGGCCTCAAACTCTCTAATAGACTCTTTTTAAACACTCATAATATATAGAATATCGTTACCTGCTCAATGCCGGGAGGTCTCAGCCCACCAGCACCACAGCACAGCCATCAGTACAACCAATCCTATCACAGGCAAGGAGAGGACAGGGGGGTCAGGAAGAGTGGCATTCTGAGACAGGCAGAACGAGAGACAGAGACACAGGCAGAACGAGAGACAGAGACAGCAACACAAGCGCACATACACACAAAGACAGATACACACACACACACACACAAAGACAGATGCACATATGCACACACAGGCACACAAATACATGCACGCACATGAGAGAAAAACAGAAACACAGAAAAACACACAGTCATACAGACAGAGAAGGGAAAGATGGGAAGGAACAGAGAGAAGCAGACAGGGAAAGAGAGGGGTAGAGAGAACACCAATACATGCAGAGTGGATGAAAAGTCGATGTGATATGGGAAGATTAAAGCATGCAGGAATTGATGAATAGAGACAGACAAATGGAAAGAACGGAAATAGAAGGATGGAAAAAGAGTAACAGAGAGCAGAAAATGAGCCAGTTGGAGATATTTATCAATGTGGTGTGAGGAGCCGAGGGAAACATAAGGTAAAAATAGGCCAAATCAGATAAAAGGAAGGAAGAACAGAGATTGCAAATGTAACAGTAAAGGAGAGGATGTGAAAGAAGGAGGTACAGAAAGTGAGAAGGGAGAAGGATGACAATGAGCAAAGAGATAAAATAGAGCAAGAGCAAGAGACAATCGGGGAAAAGGAAAGAACAGGAAAAGAGCATTGTTAACGCTTCGAATATTGAGGCATGCTGAGATTTCACAGACATTTCATTCCATCAAAGACAAGCAGACATGTTTCAATAAAGAAAACAAGTTTAAACAGCAACATTTTTCAACATTAAAATCACAGGTTAGAATTTTAAACAGACAAAATCATAGATCAGTATAGATAAAGCAGGCCATCCAGCCCATCCCACCATGGTAACCTACAATCCTTCCCATCACAGCTTCAAACTGCCCCTGGAATTACTCCAGAATATTGGCCCCTCCCCACAATTCATTCTGTGTGAAGAAATGGTTCCAGACACATTAGTCCTGAATTTGCCTTTCCTCAGTTAGTCCCTATCCCCTTATTCCAGTCATGATTTCCTGCAGACTCGGGATTAACCTTTTCTATTACACCCACTCAGTCCTATACCCTCTCTAAAGGCCTCATTCCCCACAGTCCCTTTTACCCTCTAAGGCCCCTCATTTCCCACTCAGTCCCTTTTACCCTCAATAAGGGCCCCACTCAGTCCCTCATACCCTCTATAAAAGGACCCCTCTCAGTCCCTTATACCCATCTATAGGGGCCCTTCACAGTCCCTTATACCCATCTATAAGGGCCCCCCCTCATTTTCTTATACTCTCGATAATGGCCCCTCTCATTCCTCATTCAGTCTGGATCTGGCAACTGGGTCTGAATGAGGTTGTGGACTAAAACACTGAAAGATGCAATGAGTCTTCTAAATAAGATCATGAGCAAGAAAGAGGCCTAGAAGGCAACTGATAGCAAGGTCCCGAAGTGCTAGAGATTAGCAAAAAGGAACTGAGCATTAATTGGTGTTTTGACATCTGGTAATCATAGCCTCATACACATTCCTGTCCAATAAAATGACACCTTGTAAAGGGTCTATGGGATAGAATTGACCATCTGGACTGATCACTAATGGCCGTGTCCCTTGAGTAGGACTAATGTAGTAGAAATAAATCAGAATAAAACTTGTAAAGTGTGCCACGGCTGTTGGTTAATGGCTCAAATCTCTGAACCCAGTGAGTACAGTACATCGAGAGATAATGTACGTGCAAGGTTCATTAAGCTAGGATGAGATGAAAGAAGACAACCACAGATGGGGACTCCGCACAGACATCCCATTGTTGTTTTGTATCCCAAAGGAAGGTGGGACCACCCAACAGCGCAGGGTCCAACCTATATGGCAGTTGCAGTATAATGTGGATAAATGTGAGGTTATCCACTTTGGTGGCAAAAACACGAAGGCAGAATATTATCTGAATGGCGGCAGATTAGGAAAACGGGAGGTGCAACGAGACCTGGTACATCAGTCATTGAAAGTTGGCATATAGGTACAGCAGGCGGTGAAGGCGGCAAATGGCATGTTGGCCTTCATAGCTAGGGGATTTGAATATAGGAGCAGGGAGGTCTTACTGCAGTTGTACAGGGCCTTGGTGAGGCCTCACCTGGAATATTGTGTTCAGTTTTGGTCTCCTAATCTGAGGAAGGACGTTCTTGCTATTGAGAGTGCAGCAAAGGTTCACCAGACTGATTCCTGGTATGGCAGGACTGACATATGATGAGAGACTGGATCGACTGGACCTGTATTCACTGGAGTTTAGAAGGATGAGAGGGGATCTCATAGAAACATATAAAATTCTGACGGGACTGGACAGGTTAGATGCAAGAAGAATGTTCCCGATGTTGGGGAAGTCCAGAACCAGGGGACATAGTCTAAGGATAAGGGGTAAGTCATTTAGGACCGAGATGAGGAGAAACTTCTTCACTCAGAGAGTTGTTAACCTGTGGAATTCTCTACCGCAGAGAGTTGTTGATGCCAGTTCATTGGATATATTCAAGAGTGAGTTAGATATGGCCTTTATGGTTAAAGGGATCAAGGGGTATGGAGAGAAAGCAGGAAAGGGGTACTGAGGTGAATGATCAGCCATGATCTTATTGAATGGTGGTGCAGGCTCGAAGGGCTGAATGGCCTACTCCTGCACCTATTTTCTATGTTTCTATGTTACTGAGGAAGGACATGTGTCTTGTTCATACTATCGCAAAATAGTTGAATGTTGGAAACATGAATATAAACTGTAAACATAACCTTGCTAAACCGTCACTGACTATCACTGTACTGTCATACTGAAATCAAGAGATCTTACAACACAGATATTGTGATAGTTAAAATTATGGTACCGCTTACAATTATTTAGACTCTGCCCATTAATACTTTCTGACTGAACACCTACTGTAATCATGTCAATCACACAGCCACCTCTGTGCTCTCAGACCGCCTGTCTGTCATCAAGTCAATCACAACCTCTTCCAACTGAACATCATGAACACCAAAGCCATTGTTTTCAGCCCCCACCACACAATCCGCTCTCTTCCTAATGACTTCATCCTCTAGACATCCAGACACCTAGAAACCTAGACATCCTGTTTAACCAGAATTAAGCTTCAACCCCTGTATCCTTCCAACGCCAGACTGCTTATTTTCACCTACACAACATATTCAATTTTAACTCCTTGTCCTTCATGGCCTTGCCAAGCCCACTTGTGTAGGTCCTGTGGACCACATTCCCCGCGGCACCATTCGGTCCTCCACTTCTGACTTTGTGCATTGCACCCCCCCACCCCCCGCCCACATTGACCATCAGTCACCTTGGTCCTATGCTCTGGAACTCCACCATTAAGCCCAAAGCCTTCTCCCCTTTGCACCTTTAAAAGCTGCCCCTAAACCCAAGCTTTCACTCCTGTCTCTGTAATGTCTCCTTCCGTGACCTTTATCTATTCCTGTATTTTTCTCTCCCTACACTCCCCACCCATTAATTGGTCTCTACATTAAAGACGCTATATGAATACAAGTTCTTTTTAGAGTCAATCATAGAATCTTACAGCACAGAAGGCAGCCATTCTGCTCATCATGCCTGTGCCAGCTCTTTGAACGAGCTATCGAATTAGTTCCATTCCCCTTTTCAATTATTTATCTCATCTGCTTTTGAAAGTTACGATTGAATCTGCTACCAACACCTTTTCAGGCAGTGTATTCCAGATCATAATAACTCACTATGTAAAAGAATAAACCTCATTTCCCCCCCTAGATTTGTCGTCAATTATCTAAAATCTGTCCCCTCTGGTTACTGACCCTTAATGCTTAACCATGCGACCATAAGTTGTGTTATTATAGATGTTGCATATCAGTATCATAGAATCATGGAATGGTAACAGCACAAAAGGTGCGCATTTGGCTTGTTCCGGCCCTCTGCAAGAGCATTTCAGCTAGTCCCACTTCCCAGTCGCCCTGCAAATGTTTTTACTTCAGGTACTTATCATCCAATTCCCTTTTGAAAGCCATGATTGAGTCTGCCTCCACCGCCCTTTCAGGCAGTGCATTCCAGATCCAGAAAGGGAAGTTTCTCGCTATCTACTCTGTCCAGACCCCTCATGATTTTGACCACCTCTTTCAAATCTCCTCTCAACTTTCTCTGCTCTAAAGAGAACAACCCTAGCCTCTCCAGCCTATCCATGTTATTGAAATCCCTCATCCCTGGAACTATTCTTGTAAATATTTTCTGCACCCTCTCTAAGGCCTTCACATCCTTCCTAAAGTGCGGTACCCAGAATTTGTCACAATACTCCAGTTGAGAGCGAACCAGTGTTTTATAAAGGTTCATCATAATTTCCTTGCTTTTGTACTCTATTTATGAAGTCCAGAATCCTGTATGCTTTTTTAAACCCTTTCTCAACCTGCCCTGCCTTCAATGATTTGTGAATATATACCCCTAGGTCTCTGTTCATGCACCCCCTTTAGAATTGTACTCTTTAGTTTATATTCCCTCTCCTTGTTCTTCCTACCAAAATGTAACACTTCACACTTTTCTGCATTAAATTTCATTTGCCACGTGTCTGCCCATTCCACCTTTGTCATCTTGAAGTCTATCACTATCTTTGTCATTGTTCATTATACTTCCAAGTTTTGTGTCATCTGCAAATTTTGAAATTGTGCCCTGTACACCAAAGGCTAAGTCATTAATATACATCAAGAAAAATAGTGGTCGTAATACTGAGCCCTGGGGAACACCACTGTATACCTTCCTCCAGTCCGAAAAACAACCGTTCACCTCTCTATTTTGTATCCATGCTGCCACTGTCCCTTTTATTCCATGGGCTTCAACTTTGCTGGCTATGTGACACTTTATCAAATGCCTTTTGGAAGTCCACATAGACCACATCAACTGCATTGGGACAGAACATACGAACATAAGAGTGCACCAGCAATTAGAGTCAGAGTTAGAGACAAAAAGGCAAAATTAAAGACTCTTTATCTGAATGCATTTGTAACCAGATAGATGAGTTGACGATACAAATAGAAATAAACGGGTAAGATCGGATAGCCATTACAGAGACATGGTTGCAAAGTGACCAAGGTTGGGAACTGAATATTCAGGGGTATTTGACATTTTGGAAGGATATGCAGAAAGGAAAAGGAGGTGGGGTAGCTCTGTTAATAAAGGATGAGATCAGTTCAGTAGCGAGAAATGACATTGGCTCAGAAGATCAAGATGTAGAATCAGTTTGGGTGGCGATAAGAAATAATAAGAGAAAGAAGTCACTGGTTGGAGTAGTCTATAGGCCCCGTAACAGTAGCTTCAGTGTAGGGCAGAGTATAAATCAATAAATAATGGGGGCTTGTAAAAAAGGCACTGCAATAATCATGGGCAATTTTAATCTTCATATAGATTGGACAAATCAAATTGGCAAAGGTAGCCTTGAGAACGAGTTCATAGTGTATTCGGGATGGTTTCTTAGAATAATATGTGTGGAACCAACCAAGGAGCGGGCTATTTTAGATCTGGTAATGTGTAATGAGACAGGAGTAATTAATGATCTCATAGTAAAGGATCCTCTAGGGAAGAATGATCATCGCATGTTAGAATTTCAAATTCAGTTTGAGGGTGAGAAACTTGGGTCTCAAACTAGTGTCCTAAACTATTGGACTGGGACAATAGACTAAAGGATAAGACGGTAGATAAGCAGTGACAAACATTTAAGGAGATATTTCATAACTCTCAGCAAATATATATTCCCGTGAGAAAGAAAGACTCTACGAGAAGGGTGAACCATCGCTAACTAAGGAAGTTAAGGATTTGTCAAATTGAAAGAAAAGGCATACAATGTTAAGATTAGTGGTAGGCCAGAGGATTGGGAATTTTTTTTAGAAACCAGCAAAGGATGACAAAAAAAAATAGAGGGAGAAGACAGATAAGAACTTCTACAGGCATATAAAAAGGAAGAGAGCAGTTAAAGTTGGTCCCTTAGAGGATGAGACTGGGGAATTAATAATGGAATACAGGGAATGGGCAGAGACTTTGAACAAATATTTTGTATCGGTCTTCATGGTAGAAGACACTAAAAGCATCCCAATAATAATAGATAATCAAGGCGCTATAGGAAGGGAGGAACCTAAAATAATCACTATCACTGGAGGGCAAAGTACTAGGCAAACTAATGGGACTAACAACAACAACAACGTTTATTTATATAGTGGATGCATTGGTTGTAACTACCAAAATTCTCTCGATTCTGGAGAGGTCCCAGCGGATTGGAAAACTGCAAATGTAGCGCTCCTATTCAAGAAAGGAGGGAGACAGAAAGCAGGAAACTATAGACCAGTTAGCCTAACATGTCATTGGGAAATGCTGGAATCCATTATTAAGAAAGTAGTAGTAGGACATTTAGAAAATCACAATACAATCAGGCAGTCAACATGGTTTTATGAAAGGAAAATCGTGTTTGACAAATTTACTAGAGTTCTTTGAGGATGTAATGAGTAGGGTGGATAAAGGGGAACCAGTAGATGTAGTGTATTTGGATTTCCAGAAGGCATTTGATAAGGTGCTGCATAAAAGGATATTGCACAAGATAAGAGCTCACAGGGTTGGGGGTAATATATTCGCATGGATAGAGGATTGGCTAACTAACAGAAAACAGAGAGTCGGGATAAATGGGTCATTTTCAGGTTGGCAAACTGTAACTAGTGGGGTGCCACAGAGATCAGTGCTGTGACTTCAACTATTTACAATCTATATAATGACTTTGATGAAGGGACCGAGTGTACTGTAGCCAAATTTGCTGATGCTACAAAGATAGGTGGGAAAGCAAATTGTGAGGAGGACACAAAGAATCTGCAAAGGGATATAGACAGGTTAAGTGAGTGGGAAAAAATTTTGCAGATAGAGTATAATGTGGGAAAATGTGAGGTATCCACTTTGGTAGCAAGAATAAAAAAGCAAATTATTATTTAAATGGAAACTACAAAATGCTGCAGTACAGAGGAATCTGGGGGTCCTCGTACATGAAACACAAAATGTTAGCATGCAGATACAGCAAGTAATTAGGAAGGCAAATGGAATGTTGGCCATTATTGTAAGGGGGTGGAGTATAAAGTAGGGAAGTCTTGCTACAACTGTACAGGGCTTAGATGAGATCACACCTGGAGTATTGCATGCAATTTTGGTCTCCTTATTTAAGGAGCGATATACTTGAATTGGAGGCAGTTCAGTGAAGGTTCACGAGGTTGATTCCTGAGATGAAGGGGTTGTCTTATGAAGAAAGGTTGAGCAGATTGGGTCTATACTCATTTAGAAGAATGAGAAGTGATCTTATGGAAACATAAGATTCTGAGAGGGCTTGACAGGGAAGATGCAGAGATGACGTTTCCCCTCGTGGGGGAATCTAGAACTAGAGGGCATAGTTTCAGAATAAGGAGTCGCCCATTTAAAACAGAGATGCGGAGGAATTTCTTCTCTCAGAGGGTCGTGAATCTTTGGAATTCTCTACCCCTGGGAGCTGTGGAGGCTGGGTCATTGAATATATTTAAGGTGGAGATAGACATATTTTTGAACTACAGGGAAATCAAGGGTTATGGGGAGCAGGCAGGAAAGTGGAGTTGAGGCCAAGATCAGACCAGTCATGATCTTATTGAATGGCGGAGCAGGCTCAAGGGGCTAAATGGCCTGCTCCTGCTTCTATTTCTTATGTTCTTATTGCCCTCATCAACTCTCTCTGTTACCTCATGAAAAAACTCAATCAACTTAATTAAACATGATTTGCCTTTAACAAATCCATGTTGGCTTTCTTTAATTAATCCACACTTGTCCAAGTGACTGTTAATTTTGTCCTAGATTATAGTTTTTAAAAGCTTCCCCATTACCGAGGTTAAACTGACTGGCCTGTAGTTGCTGGATATATACTTGCACTCCTTTTTGAACAAAGGTGTAACATTTGCAATTCTCCAGTCCTCTGGCCTCAGCCCCATATTCAAGGAGGATTGGAAGATTATGGCCAGTACTTCCGCAATTTCTATCTTTACTTCCCTCAGCATCCTAGGATGCATCCCATCCGGTCCTGGTGACTTATCTACTTTAAGTAAGCCAGCCTTTCTAGTACCTCCTAATCATTAATTTTTAACCCATCCAGTATCTCAACTACCTCCTCTTTCACTATGACTTTGGCAGCATCTTCTTCCTTGGTGAAGACAGATGCAAAGTACTCAGTTAGTAGCCATGCCCTCTGCCTCCATGCGTAGGTCTTCTTTTTGGTCCCTAATTGGCCTCACCCCTTCTCTTACGACCGGTTTACTATTTATATGCCTATAGAAGACTTTTGGATTCCCTATTATGTTAGCAGATCTCATCTGTGATGGTGTTGGTAATAAGCAGTTGATGACATCTCTCTCAGTGTTGTACTGTGTTCTGATAGGGTTGGCCTGGGTTATGTGGGACGGTTCAAAGGTGAGCTCACTCAGCCACCTTAAAAACCAGAGACCTTAATGGCAGATTCAATCTTCTTGTGTAGGTGTTAGAAAGACAGGAAATATTTGCATGATACTTTGTCTAACAGCGATTACCTACTGGGATTTGGGAGATACACATTTTATGTGATTTAACATTTGTCCATCTTACTTCACCTATCCATGAACTTTCTAACCTTCTAACAGCTGCCGTACTAATGTTGCATCGATCTTTCCTGCCTGCAGTTAGATGGATCCAGGTCACGCAGTTGCCAAGACAACAACTTGTATTTATATAGCGCCTTTAACGTGGTGAAACGTCCCAAGGCGCTACAAAGGAGTATTACGAGATAAAAATTTGACACTAAGCCGCATAAGTAGAAATTAGCTCAGGTGAGCAAAAGCTTGGTCAAAGAGCTAGGTTTTAAGGAGCATCCTGAAAGAGGAAAGAGAGGTAGAGAGGTGGAGAGGTTTAGGCAGGGAGTTCCAGAGCTTGGAGCCTAAGCTATAGAAGGCACGGCCACCAAATGTTGAGCAATTATTACCAGGGATGCTCAAGAGGGCAGAATTAGGAGTGCAGACATTTTGGGGGGTTGTGGGGCTGGAGGAGATTATAGAGATAGGGAGAGGCAAGGCCATGGTGGGATTTGAAAATAAAGATGAGAATTTTGAAATCGAGGCATTGCTTAACCGGCAGCTAATGTAGATCAGTGAGCACAGGGGTAATAGGTGAGCAAGAGTTGGTGCGAGTTAGGACATGGGCAGCTGAGTTTTGAATGACCAAGTTTACTTAGTGTAGAATGTGGGAGGCCAGCCAGGAGTGCGTTGGAATAGTCAAGTCGAGAGGTAACAAAGGCGTGGATGAAGGCTTCAGCAACGGATGAGCTGAGGCAGGGGGCCAAATATTTATTCAAAGGCCCACAGTTTATCATCGGTGTATTTAGCTAACAATGACCAGCGAGAAAGAGGCTGGTAGCATGTACCCAGATCCTGCCTTAAGCTGAAGATCTGGTGTCTGGGTCAGAGCAGGGTTCTGATCATCTGTTGGGAGACAGTCGTCCAGCGCTAGATGGAACTTTCTACTGACCTAGCATCGCATGACAGACAGAAAGCTGCCACGAGGTTACAGGCATAATGGGAAAAGTCTTGGGCACTCTTCCTCTTTGAAAGTTTAACAAAGTTAAAGTTAGAGCCTCACGTTGTCCCTCGAATACTCCAGTAATGTCGATTAATCCTCCTCAGTGTTGATGCAGAAATGTTTGAAAGAACTGAGCTGGTAGAATAAAGTCCCAAGTGCTTGAAATTGGACATCAATCATTCTCCCACAGAGAGAAGCTGTCCTGCAGGCCACACGTACACAAGTGAAAACGCAGTAATATGGAGAGCAGGGTACTGCTGTGAGCTGGTTTATTAATAAGACAGATTTGTTGCGCTACCTTTGCTACCAGACCCCTGTGATAATGATATTGTCACTAAAGCATGGCGGAAAAGCACTATTGGCATGAATACATGACCTCATTTCTCTTATCTGGAAGGAGGAGAGCGTGCCAGGAGATCTCAGATGCCATAATCGTGACCATTTCAAAAAAGGGGACAAGTCCAACTGTGGTAACTACAGAGAAATCTCCCTGCTGTCGGCCACAAGGAAAGTCATTGCAAGAATTCTCCTCAATCATCTTCACCCAGTGGCTGAAGAGCTCCTCCCAGAGTCGCAATGCGGATTCCATCCACTAAGGGGTACAACAGAAATGATCTTCACCGTGCGATAACTACAAAAGAAATGCAGGGAACCGCACCAACATGCCCTTCTTTGACCTCACAAAGGCCTTTGACACTGTCAATCGTGAGGGATTATCGAGCGTCCTCCTCCATTTCGGCTGCCCTCAAAAGTTTGTCACCATCCTCCATCTGCTCCACGATGAAATGCAAGCCATGATCCTGACCAATGGATCCACCACAGACCAAATCCACGTCCGGACCGGGATCAAGCAAGGCTGCGTCATCGCACCAACGCTCTTCTCGATCTTCTTTGCTGCAATGCTTCATCTCACTCTTAGCAAGCTCCTCACTGGAGTGGAGCTAAATTACAGAACAAATGGGAATCTGTTCAACCTCCGCCGCCTCCAGGCCAGATCCAAGGTCGTCCCATCCTCTGTCGTTGAATTACAGTACACAGACGACGCTTGCGTCTGCGCACACTCAGAGGCCGAACGCCAAGCCATCGTCAATGAGAGCATGGGCCTTATGCTAAACATCCATAAGACAAAGGTCTTACTGCCCCCCGATCATCAAAATCCAAGGCGGGCCTTGGACAATGTGGACCATTTTCCATACCTCTAGAGCCTACTGTCGGTAAGAGCAGACATTGACGACGAGTTCCAACATCGCCTCCAGTGTGCCAGCGCAGCCTTTGGTTGCCTTAGGAAGAGAGCGTTTGAAGACCAGGACCTCAAATCTGGCACCAAGCTTATGGTCTACAGGGCAGTAGTGATAACCACCCTCCTATATGGCTCAGAGGTGTGGACTATATACAGCAGACACCTCAAGATGCTGGAGAAGTACTACCAACGCTGCCTCTGCAAGATCCTACAAATTTACTGGGAGGATAGACGCACCAACGTCAGTGTTCTCGCTCAGGCCATCCCCAGCATCGAAGCATTAACCACGCCGACACAAGGCTCCCAAAGCAAGCGCTTTACTCGGAGCTTTGACACGGCAAGCGAGCCTCAAGTGCGCAGTGGAAGCGCTTCAAGAACACCCTCAAAGCCTCCTTGATAAAATGAAACATTCCCACTGACACCTGGGAATCCCTGGCCCACGACCGCCCAAAGTGGAGGAAGAGCATCCGGGAGGGCGCTGAGCACCTCGAGTCCGATCGCCGAGTGCAAGCAGAAACCAAATGTAGACAGTGGAAGGAGCGTGCGGTAACCCAGGCTCCCCACCCACCCTGTCCTTCAATCACTGTCTGCCCCACCTGTCAGAGACTGTAGGTCCCGCATTGAACTGTTCAGTCACCTGAGAACTCACTTTTAGAATGGAAGCAAATTATCTGCGACTCCGAGGGAGTGCTTATGATGATGATGGGTCAAACTTTGGTCCAACTCCAGCCCCAGACAAGGTGCTGGAGGACATTACTCTGAACATCGAGAAATGGAAGAGCTAGCCGTGTAATTCCTTAAAGCAGCGGATGATCCACCACAGGTCAGACAAAGGTTACATCTAGTCCCATGGTGATTAGCAAGGCACTGCTCTTTGCCAATCGGTGTCACGAGTTTACTAAGGAAATAACAGAAAGTTTATTCATTGGCCTATTGCATGTTGGATGGTGCAAACTCCCCTCGATGCCCTCGTTCCTTACACCTCGTGTGAATCAGGCCTCTTCCATCTGCCTCACATTTCTGCTAACTATAGGTAAATAGGGTGTGGCCATTTTACCAGGAGCTGGCTGTGAGGGTGACGAGGATGGGTAGGTTAACTATAGTTGGTGTTGCATGAGGTTTCTGTACTGTACCTTTCTACCCCCACCTTTGGCCTCTTTCTTTATCTCTCACCAACTTACCTGATGAGGCGCCCCTTTCAGTTTGTGGATTTCCTCCTTGTACTGCCTGAGCTGCAACTCCAGCTGGCTGCGCTCCTGCTGGCTGCTTCTGTATCTCTCCTCTAGTGCTCTCAGCTCAGTGATCAATCCTTCACACTGGGCACACAACACAAAGAGTCTCCTGTTACTGATGGACAGCTTGTCGACATGGCGTTAGGCTTGTTGTGTGTGTAGCACTGGGTCCTATGTAGGACAATAGAGAAACCCATCCTTAAACAACACATTAGGGTAGGGTCTCCAAATCCCACGATGTTTGAGTGGGAATGGTGTGCAGCGGATTGAGTGTCGCCACACCAGACCTCGGGGCTTTGCCCTAACCTCAAATGGACGATGAGCTCCGGCCTCCGGCTGGGAGCTCATTCAGGAGAGTGGAAGTGAAATATCCAGTGCAGCTGCAGCTGTGGCTGCTATTGAAAGGGAAGGGGGTGGTAACTGAAAGCAAAAAAAGCAGAACCAGTCAGTGTTTTATCGTGAAGTAATGGTGTATCGACAGACAGGAACCCCGCCACACAGACAGACCGACAGGAATCCCGCCACACAGACAGACAGACAGGAACCCCACCACACAGACAGACAGACAGGAACCCCGCCACACAGACAGACAGGAACCCCGTCACAAAGACAGACAGACAGGAACTCCACCACAGACAGAAAGAGACAGGAACCCCACCACACAGACAGACAGGAACCCTGCCACAGACACAGACAGACAGGAACCCCGCCACAGACAGACAGGAACTCCACCACAGACAGACAGAGACAGGAACCCCACCACACAGACAGACAGACAGGAACCCCGCCACACAGACAGACAGACAGGAACCCCGTCACAAAGACAGACAGACAGGAACTCCACCACAGACAGAAAGAGACAGGAACCCCACCACACAGACAGACAGACAGGAACCCCGTCACAAAGACAGACAGACAGGAACTCCACCACAGACAGACAGAGACAGGAACCCCGCCACACAGACAGACAGACAGGAACCCCGCCACACAGACAGACAGACAGGAACCCCGTCACAAAGACAGACAGACAGGAACTCCACCACAGACAGAAAGAGACAGGAACCCCACCACACAGACAGACAGGAACCCTGCCACAGACACAGACAGACAGGAACCCCGCCACAGACAGACAGGAACTCCACCACAGACAGACAGAGACAGGAACCCCACCACAGACAGACAGACAGGAACCCCGCCACACAGACAGACAGGAACCCCGCCACACAGACAGACAGACAGGAACTCCACCACACAGACAGACAGGAACTCCACCACACAGACAGACAGACAGGAACCCCACCACAGACAAACAGACAGGAACCCCACCGCAGACAGACAGACAGAAACCCCGCCACACAGACAGGAACTCCACCACACAGACCCATTCCTCACACAGACCCAGTCCTTGTACAGACTCTGAACACAGACCCATTCCTTTACAGACCCAGTACACAGACCCAGTACAGAGACCCATTCCTTGTACAGACTCTGTACACAGACCCATTCCTTTACAGACCCAGTACACAGACCCAGTACAGAGACCCATTCCTTGTACAGACTCAGTACACAGACCCAGTCCTGGTACAGATCCAGTACACAGACAAAAGCAATATACTGCGGATGCTGGAATCTGGAATAAAAACAAAAAATGCTGGAAATCTCAGCAGGTCAGGCAGCATCTGTGGAGCGGAAGCAGAGTTAACGTTTCGGGTCGATGACCCTTCATCAGAACTGGAGTGTGTTCGAAAAGAACTGATTCTTAACAAACACTGAAAGGGGGAGGGGAAGAAAGAACAACTTCTCCTTTAACTCCACTCACTTCCAACAAATTAAACGTGTTGCTATGGGAACCCGTATGGGTCTTAGCTATGCCTGCCTGTTTGTGAGATATGTGGAACATTCTTTGTTCCAGTCCTACTCAGGTCCCCTCCCTCACCTCTTTTTCCGGTACATTGATGACTGTATCGGTGGAGTTTCCTGCTCTCGCCCTGAACTTGAAAATTTCATTCACTTTGCATCCAATTTCCACCCTTTCCTCACCGTCACATGGTCCATCTCCGACTCTTCCCTTCCTCAACTTTTCCATCTCCATCTCTGGGGATAGGCTTTCGACCAGTATCCACTATAAGCCCACTGACTCCCACAGCTGCCTGGACTACACTTCCTCTCACCCCGCATCCTATAAGGGCTCCATTCCATTCTCCCAGTTTCTCCGTCTCCGTCGCATCTTTGCCACCTGGCCAGATGACGCCATCTTTCACACGAGTGCCTCTGACATGTCTTCCTTTTTCCTCAACAGAGGAATTCCCCTCCGCCGTGGTTAACATGGCTCTCGACTGTGTCTGTTTTATTTCCCGCACCTCTGCTCTCATCCCTTCCCCTCCCTTTCAGAACCATGATAGGGTCCCCCTTGTCCTTGCCTTTCACCCCACCAGTCTCCACTTTCGACGGATCATCCACCGCCATTTCCGCCACCTCCAGCATGATACCACCACCAATCACATCTTCCCCTCCCCTCTCAGCATTCCGAAGGGACCGCTCCCTCCGTGACACCCTGGTCCATTCTGCAGTCACTCCCAGCACCCCCTCCCCTTCCCACGGCACCTTCCCGTGCAAGCACAGAAAATGCAACACCTGCCCTTTTACCTCCTCCCTTCCCACCATCCAGGGCCCCAAACACTCCTTCCAAGTGAAACAGTGATTTACTTGTACTTCTTTCAATTTAGTATACTGTATTCGCTGCTCACGATGTGGTCTCCTCTACATTGGGGAGACCAGCGTAGATTGGGTGACCGCTTTGCGGAGCACCTCCATTCAGTCCACAAGAGTGACTCTGAGCTTCCGGTCGCCTGTCACTTTAATTCTCCGCTCCATTCCCACTTTGACCTCTCTGTCTTCAGTCTCCTACACTGTTCCAACAAAGCTCAATGCAAGCTCGAGGAACAGCACCTCATCTTTCGTTAAGGCACTTTACAGCCTTCTGGACTCAACATAGAGTTCAAAAATTTCAGAGCGTAACCGCTGCCAATCTTTCGCTCCCTTTTCCTGCCCCCCTCAAAGCATGTTTCCTTCTTTCTTTTTTTCTCCTCATCTCCAATGACAGTTGGTCATAATCCCACCATTCACATCCTATCTTGATTAATGTTTTTCTAACTCCTGGCATTACCATTTGAATTTGGGCCATCATCTCTTTTGTGTCTCTAATCTCTCCTGTCTTCCATCCTATCACAGACCTTCCCTTTTGTTCTTTCTTCCCCTCCCCCTTTCAGTGCTTAAGAATATCTTCTTTCCGAACTCTCCAGTTCTGACAAAGGGTCATCGACCCGAAACGTCAACTCTGCTTCCTCTCCACGTAAGCTGCCTGACCCGCTGAGATTTCCAGCATTTTCTGTTTTTATCCCAGTACACAGACCCTGTACACAGACCCATTCCTCATACATACCCTGTACAGAAACCCACTCCTCTCAGACCTGCTGCACAGCCCCCTTACACAGACCCGCTGCACAGCCCCCTTACACAGACCCACTGCACAGCCCCCTTACACAGACCCACTCCTCTCACACCACCCCCCCCCTTACACACCCTCTCACACCCCTGTATACAGCCCCTGAACACAGCAGCAACAAGCATTTATACAGTGCCTTTAACAAGGAAGCATTTCCAATGTGCTTCACAGAGGAGCAAGAAAAAATGAACGTCAATTCAAAGAATAAAGGAAGGAAAAAACAAGCCTGAAGGCTCTGTGTCTCAATGCGAGGAGCATTTGTAATAAGGTGGATGAATTAACTGCGCAGATAGCTGTTAACGGATACGATGTAATTGGGATTACGGAGACATGGCTCCAGGGTGACCAAGGCTGGGAACATAACGTCCAGGGGTATTCAATATTCAGGAAGGATAGGCAGAAAGGAAAAGGAGGTGGAGTAGCGTTACTGGTTAAAAGAGATTAACGCAATAGTAAGGAAGGATATTAGCTTGGATGATATCGAATCTGTATGGATAGAGCTGCGGTACACCAAAGGGCAGAAAATGCAAGTGGGAATTGTGTACAGACCAAACAGTAGCAGTGAGATTGGGAACAGCATCAAACAAGAAATTAGGGATGCATGCAATAAAGGTACAGCAGTTATCATGGGTGACTTTAATCTACATATAGATTGGGCTAACCAAACTGGTAGCAATACAGTGGAGGAGGATTTCCTGGAGTGTATAAGGGATGGTTTTCTAGACCAATATATCAAGGAACCAACTAGAGAGCTGGCCATTCTAGACTGGGTGTTGTGTTGTGTAATGAGAGAGGATTAATTAGCAATCTTGTTGTGCGAGGCCCCTTGGGGAAGAGTGATCATAATATGGTAGAATTCTTCATTAAGATGGAGAGTGACAGTTAATTCAGAGACTAGGGTCCTGAACTTAAAGAAAGGTAACTTCGATGGTTTAAGGCATGAATTGGCTAGGATAGATTGGCGAATGATACTTGAAGGGTTGATGGTGGCTAGGCAATGGCAAACATTTAAAGATCACATGGATGAACTTCAACAATTGTACATCCCAAAATAAAATGGGAAAGGTGGCTCAACCGCGGCTAACAAGGGAAATTAGGGATAGTGTTAAATCCAAGGATGAGGCATATAAATTGGCCAGAAAAAGCAGCAAACCTGAGGACTGGGAGAAATTTAGAATTCAGCAAAGGAGGACAAAGGGTTTAATTAGGAGGGGGAAAATAGAAAAGAGAGCTTGCAGGGAACATAAAAACTGATTGCAAAAGCTTCTATAGATGTGTGAAGAGAAAACGATTAGTGAAGACAAATGTAGGTCCCTTGCAGTCAGAATCAGGTGAATTTATAATGGGGAACAAAGAAATGGCAGACCAATTGAACAAATACTTTGGTTCTGTCTTCACTAAGGAAGACACAAATAACCTTCCGGAAATACTAGGGGACTGAGGGTCTAGCGAGAAGGAGGAACTGAAGGAAATCCTTATTAGTCAGGAAATTGTGTTAGGGAAATTGATGGGATTGAAGGCCGATAAATCCCCAGGGCCTGATAGTCTGCATTCCAGAGTAATTAAGGAAGAGGCCCTAGAAATAGTGGATGCATTGGTGGTCATTTTCCAACATTCTATAGACTCTGGATCAGTTCCTATGGATTGGAGGGTAGCTAATGTAACCCCACTTTTTAAAAAAAGGAGGGAGAGAGAAAACAGGAAATTATAGACCGGTCAGCCTGACATTGGTAGTGGGGAAAATGTTGGAATCTATTATTAAAAAGATGTAATAGCGCATTTGGAAAGCAGTGACAGGATCGGTCCAAGTCAGCATAGATTTATGAAAGGGAAATCATGTTTGACAAATCTTCTAGAATCTTTAGAGGATGTAACTGGTAGAGTGGACAAGGGAGAACCAGTGGATGTGGTGTATTTGGGCTTTCAAAAGGCTTTTGACAAGGTCCCACACAAGAGATTGGTGTGTAAAATTAAAGCACATGGTATTGGGGGTAATGTATTGATGTGGTTAGAAAACTGGTTGGCAGACAGGAAGCAAAGATTAGGAATAAAGAGTAGGCCCTTTTCAGAATGGCAGGCAATGACTACTGGGGTACTGCAAGGTTCAGTACTGGGCCCCCAGCTATTTACAATATACATTAATGATTTGGACGAAGGAATTGAATGTAATATCTCCAAGTTTGCAGATGACACTAAGCTGGGTGGCGGTGTGAGCTGTGAGGAGGATGCTAAGAGGCTGCAGGGTGACTTGGACAGGTTAGCTGAGTGGACAAATGCATGGCAGATGCAGTATAATGCAGATAAATGCGAGGTTATCCATTTTGATGGCAAAAACAGGGAGGCAGAATATTATCCGAATGGTGACAGATTAGGAAAAGGGGAGGTGCAACAAGACCTGAGTGTCATGGTTCATCAGTCATTGAAAGGTGGCTTGCAGGTACAGCAGGCGGTGAAGAAGGCAAATGGCATGTTGGCCTTCATAGCGAGAGGAATTGAGTATAGGCGGTCTTACTGCAGTTGTACAGGACTTTAGTGAGGCCATACCTTGAATATTGTGTGCAGTTTTGATCTCCCAATCTGAGGACGGACATTCTTGCTATTGAGGGAGTGCAGCGAAGGTTCACCAGACTGATTCCCGGGATGGCAGGATTGACATAAGAAAGACTGGATCGACTAGGCTTATATTCACTGGAATTTAGACGAATGAGAGGGGATCTCATAGAAACATATAAAATTCTGACGGGATTGGACAGGTTAGATGCAGGAAGAATGTTCTCGATGTTGGGGAAGCCCAGAACCAGGGGTCACAGTCTAAGGATAAGGGGTGAGCCATTTAGGACCGAGATGAGGAGAAACTTCTTCACTCAGAGAGTTGTGAACCTGTGGAATTCTCTACCACAGAAAGTTGTTGGGGGCCAGTTCGTTAGATATATTCAAAAGGGAGTTAGGTGTGGCCCTTATGGCTAAATGGATCAAGGGGTATGGAGAGAAAGCAGGAATGGGTTACTGA
The DNA here is from genome assembly GCF_044704955.1 of Pristiophorus japonicus. Classification (NCBI taxonomy): domain Eukaryota; kingdom Metazoa; phylum Chordata; class Chondrichthyes; family Pristiophoridae; genus Pristiophorus; species Pristiophorus japonicus. The sequence goes on from NC_091989.1 coordinate 29,528,726, forward strand.
AGTTGCATGATCAGCCATGATCATATTGAATGGTGGTGCAGGCTCGAAGGGCCGAATGGCCTACTCCTGCACCTATTTTCTATGTTTCTATGTTTGATTAGGAGAAGGAACCAAAAGCTTTATAACGGGGATCATATAGGAGGAGATGGAGATAGCTAGGCAAAGGGCTTAGGGAAGCAGTTCCAGAGTGTGACAGACCATCTGAGGAACAGAGAGTTTGGGCACAGGGTTGTAGGACTGGAGGACGTTAGAGAGTGAAGCTCGAGTCCATGGAGAGAGTTAAACACAGGATGAGAATTTTAAACTGCTAACAGAAGTAATGGGTAAGCGGGCCTTGGTGTGGGATAGGATACTGGAGCAGAGTGTGAATTAAGTCAAGTTTACAGAAGGTAGACTATGGGAGAGCATTGGAAGAGTTGTGCCTGAAGATGACAAGGGCAAAGATGAGGGTTTCAGAAGCAGATGGGCGGAGGTGGTCGATGGAGGCAGAGGCAGAGGCAGGGCGATTGATGGCTTTGGCCTTCCCGATGTTGGCTGGAAGAAATTGCAGCTAGTGGGAGGCCAGAGGATTGGGACATTTTTAAAAGCCAGCAAAGAATGACTAAAAAAATGAGAGAGAGGGAAGATAAAAAGTAAACTAGCACAAAATATAAAAACAGATAGCAAGAGTTTCTACAAGTACATAAAAAGGAAAAGAGTGGCGAAAGTAAATGTTAGTCCCCTGGAGGATGAGACTGGGGAATTCATAATGGAGAACAGAGAAATGGCAGAGACTTTGAACGAATATTTTGTATTGGTCTTCACGGCAGAAGATACTAAAAACATCTCAATAGTGGATAATCAAGGGGCTATAGGGAGGGAGGAACTTAATACAATTACTATTACTAATGAAGTGGTACTTGGTAAAATAATGGGACTAAAGGTGGACAAGTCCCCTGGACCTGATGGCTTACATCCTAGGGTCCTAAAACAAGTGGCTGCAGAGAGAGAGAGAGAGAGAGAGAGAGAGAGAGAGAGAGAGAGAGAGAGAGAGAGAGAGAGAGAGTGGATGCATTGGTTGTAATCTACCAAAATTCCCTGGATTCTAGGACAGTGTCAGCGGATTGGAAAACCGCAAATGTAACACCCCTATTTAAAAAAGGAGGCAGACAAAAAGCAGGAAACTATAGACCAGTTAGCCTAACATCTGTCGTTGGGAAAATGCTGGAGTCCATTATTAAGGAAGCAGTAGTGGGACATTTGGAAAAGCATAATTCAATCAAGCAGAGTCAGCATGGTTTTATGAAAAGGAAATCATGTTTGACAAATTTGCTGAAGTTCTTTGAGGATGTAATGAGCAGGGTGGATAAGGAGGAACCAATGGATGTGGTGTATTTGGATTTCCAGAAGGCATTCGATAAGGTGACACATAAAAGGTTACTGCACAAGATAAAAGGTCACAGGGTTGGGGGGTAATATATTAGCATGGATAGAGAATTGGCTAACTAACAGAAAACAGAGAGTCGGGATAAATGGGTCATTTTCCAGTTGGCAAACAGTAACTAGTGGGGTGCCGCAGGGATCGGTGCTGGGTTCTCAACTATTTACAATCTATATTGGATGAAGGGACCGAGTGTAACGTAGCCAAGTTTGCTGATGATACAAAGATGGGTGGGAAAGCAAATTGTAAGGACACAAATAATCTGAAAATGGATATAGACAGGCTAAGTGAATGGGCAAAAATTTGGCAGATGGAGTATAATGTGGGAAAATGTGAGGTTATCCACTTTGGCAGAAATAATAGAAAAGCAAATTATAATTTAAATGGAGAAAAATTGCAAAGTGCTGCAGTACAGAGGGACCTGGAGGTCCTTGTGCATGAAATACAAAAAGTTAGTATGCAGGTACAGCAAGTAATCAGGAAGGCAAATGGATGTTGGCCTTTATTGCAAGGGAGCTAGAGTATAAAAGCAGGGATGTCCTGCTATAACTGTACAGGCTATTGGTAAGGCCACATCTGGAGTACTGCGCACAGTTTTGGTCTCCGTATTTAAGGAAGGATATACTTGCATTGGAGGCTATTCAGAGAAGTTTCACTGGGTTGATTCCGGAGATGACTTATGATGATAGGTTGAGTAGATTGGGCCTATACACAGAAGAATGAGAGGTGATCTTATTGAAACATAGAAGATAATGAGGGGGCTCGACAAGGTGGATGCAGAGAGGATATTTCCACTCATAGGGGAAACAACAATTAGGGGATATAGTCATAGAATAAGGGGCTGCCCATTTAAAACTGAGATGAGGAGAAATTTCTTCTGAGGGTTGTAAATCTGTGGAATTCTCTGCCCCAGAGAGCTGTGGAGGCTGGGTCATTGAATATATTTAAGGCAGAGATAGACAGATTTTTGAGCGATAAGGGGATAAAGGGTTATGGGGACGAGCAGGGAAGTGGAGCTGAGTCCATGATCAGATCAGTCATGATCTTATTGAATGGCGAAGCAGGCTTGAGGGGCCAAATGGCCTACACCTGCTCCTATTTCTCATGTTTCTTATACAAGACTGGATGTCGGAGAAGCAGTCTGACAACATGGAGGCAGTGGAGTGGTGAAGACATAGAGCTGCGTGTCATCAGCATACATGTGGAAACTGAACCCACGTCTTCAGATGTAAATGAAGAAATGGAAGGGAGGGAGGGAAATAGAGATAGTTGAATGGATGGTCTCAGTCATTGTGACAAAGAAATCCATGAACTCCTCGCACTTTTTATTAAAGTGAGAACTGGGGGGGGGTGGGGCGGGGGCATGGACAGGGGTTTAAGGAGATAATAGGTAATCGAGAAAAGGAACCAAGGTTATCATTGGCCTTCGATGATCTGAGCGATGTGGGCAGTTTTGGCAATGTTCAATGTGGTCCAGCTAGATCTGGTGATGGATGACTAAACCAGTTGTGCACTAACTATGCTCAAGTTTGCAGACATGGAAGCTGGGGTTGGGCTGGACCCAAGGATGCGGCTGGAGGCAGACTTATCGACCATCAAAATCGCAGCAGTAGAAAAGCAATGTGAGATAGCGTAATCAAGGGGTGGCCATGAATAGGATCATATATGGAGGGAGGACATGAAGGCAGTGAACTCCAAGCAGAGAGGGCAAGGTGAGCTGAGATGGAGATTGCAAACACTGAAGATGAGTCACTCAAAGCAAGTGAGGGGAGAAAGAATGAATGATATTTTGGTGAAATGTTCAACTGAGGGTGGCGGGCGGATTTTAAAGGCGAAGTATCCGGTGGAACAAAGTGAGATGTTGAAAGAAGGAGGAGGTGCTAGAAGAGTAGGGGGAGAAACTAAGGTGTTGTCATGTATTCAACCAGCATTGTAATCCATGTATAAACTGACCTAAGTTGTACACCGTGAGAACAATGACCACTAGGTGGGAGACACTCCTAACCTGGACCTTCAAGTATAAAAGGGGAAGCTCCACCCACCTTCATCACTTGAGTGCTAAGGAATAAAGGACAGGTCACAGACTGACCTTCTCTCAAGCATGGGCCTCGTGTGCATTTATACTGTATAGTAAGGATGTATCAATGGCGACAAGAAACTGGGATTTAAACCATGCGAGCATGGCCACTAGCAGAATAGACGAGAGGTACTGTGTTAAGGAATGGTTGGGACAGAGATTCAACATTGTTAAAGCAGCACACAGTTCTCCAGGCAGACAAGGGCAGTCGGGCATGCCCCAACATGTAGTCGAACCCAGAGGGGGAGTTCGACAGAGACAATGGCAAGCTGAACAGCGATTCACGCCATTGCAAGGGACAATGCGGCCAGTAATGGGGCCATCAACACCTGTTAATGGTGCACTCAAGGACAATAACAGGGGCAGTCAGGGACGATCGACTGGCAAGGGACCTTTTGTTTCAAACCGCAACTCATGCTGGAGGCGTGGAGGCACACACTCAGCCGGAGTTTGCAGAGATGAGCAAAATACCTGCAGAAATTGCAGAAATGGACACTGGGGGAAATCGCTGGAAGCTGAAGTTCAGCAAGTTCATGTGGAGCACGTATACAGTTCATACACCAGGACGCCACCGATAATGATGAAAGTGCTCCTCAATGGCATCCCAGTATCAATGGAGTTGGACACGGGTGCCAGCCAATCCCTGATGGGTATCAAACAATTTGAAATGTTGTGGGCATCCAAGGCCAGGAGGCCAAAATTATCGCCGATTGACGCACAGCTACGGACTTACACAAAGCAGATCATTCCAGTGCTAGGCAGCGCCACGGTAGTCGTGACCCACAAAGATTCGGAGAACAGGTTGCGACTCTGGATTGTCCCAGGGGATGGTCCCGCACTACTGGGGAGGAGTTGGCTTGCTGTCATGAACTGGAAATGGAGCAATGTCAATGCAATTTCCTCTGTGGAGCGAGTATCATGCTCACAGATCCTGGACATTATTTCAACCCGGCATTGGCATTTTCATGGGGGCCAAGGTAGTGATTCACATAAACCCGGACGCCAGGCCAATCCACCACAAGGCCAGAGCGGTGCCGTACGTGATGCGGGAAAAGATAGAAGGCGAATTGGACCACCTGCTGAGGGAAGGCATCATCTCGCCAGTCGAATTCAGTGACTGGGCGAGCCCAATTGTGCCGGTGCTCAAGGCGGATGGGTCGGTCAGGATGTGTGGCGATTACAAGGCCACCATCAATCGGGAGTCACTCCAAGACCAGTACCCGCTACCGAGAGCGGAGGACCTCTTTGCGACGCTACTTTTTTCAAAATTGGACCTGACCTCAGCTTACATGACCCAGGAGCTGGCGAGTGAGTCGAAGAAGCTGACCACCATCACGACACATAAGGGGTTGTTTGAGTACAACAGATGTCCGTTCGGGATTCGCTCAGTCGCCGCGATCTTCCAACGAAATATGGAAAGCCTCAAGTCGATTCCAGGGACGGTGGTTTTTCAGGACGACATCTTCATTACAGGTTACGATACTGAAGAACACCTCCACAACCTGGAGGAGGTGCTACGCAGACTGGACCGGGTAGGTCTGCGACTGAAAAAGGCGAAGTGCGTCTTCCTAGCTCCAGAGGTAGAATTCCTGGGGATGAGGGTAGCAGCAGACGGGATCAGCCCTACTGCGTCCAAGACTGAAGCGATCCAGAGAGCACCCGGACCCCGTAACATGACGGAGCTGCGTTCGTTCCTGGGGCTCCTGAACTATTTTGGTAACTTTCTTCCCAAATTGAGCACGCTGCTAGAGCCGCTACATGTGCTCCTACGCAAAGGTCACGAATGGGTCTGGGGGGACAGCCAGGAAAGGGCTTTTAATAGAGCACGCAATTTGTTATGTTCCAACAATCTGTTAACGCTATATGACCCATGTAAGAAACTTGTGTTAATGTGCGATGCGTCGTCCTATGGTGTCGGGTGTGTGTTGCAGCATGTCAATGCCAAGGGTCAGTTACAGCCGGTAGCTTATGCCTCCAGAAGTCTGTCCCAGGCAGAAAGGGGCTACGGGATGGTGAAAAGGAGGCGCTCGCATGTGTATTTGCGGTAAAGAAAATGCACCAGTACCTGTTTGGCAGGAAATTTGAGCTGGTGACAGATCACAAACCCCTAACGTCCCTTTTGGCCGACAACAAGGCCATAAATGCAACTGCATCGGCCCGCATACAGAGGTCGGCACTCACGTTAGCCGCCTATGACTACACAATTCGGCACAGACCGGGCACCGAAAACTGCGCCGATGCACTCAGCAGGCTCCCACTAGCCACCACTTAGGGGGCTACTGAGCATGCTGCTGAGATGGTCATGGCTGTTGAAGCTTTCGGAAGCGAAGGCTCACCCGTGACAGCCCGTCAGATTAAAGTCTGGACAAATAGAGACCCGCTATTGTCTCTAGTCAAGAAATGTGTCCTGAATGGGGACTGGGCAGCCACGTACAGGGCATGCCCTGAGGAATTTAAATCATTTCACAAGCGCAAGGATGAACTCTCGATTCAGGCCAATTGCCTACTGTGGGGAAACCGCGTAGTCATGCCCCAGATGGGCAGAGAGGTGTTCATCAGAGAACTCCACAATGGGCACCCGGGCATTGTCACGATGAAGGCAATTGCCAGGTCACACGTTTGGTGGCCATGGATAGACGCAGATCTGGAACTTTGTGTTCGCAGGTGCAACTCGTGTGCCCAGCTGGGCAATGCGCCCAGGGAAGCCCCCCTTAGCCCCTGGCCATGGCCCGCCAAGCCTTGGTCACGCATCCATGTGGACTACGCAGGTCCTTTCATGGGGAAAATGTTTTTGGTTGTAGTAGACGCCTACTCCAAATGGATCGAGTGTGACATTTTAAATTCAAGCACATCCTCTGCCACGGTAGAAAGTCTACTGGCAATGTTCACCGCCCACGGTCTACCAGACATCTTGGTCAGCGACAATGGCCCGTGCTTCACAAGCACTGAATTCCATGATTTCATGACAGGCAATGGAATTAACCATGTTAGAACGGCACCGTTCAAGCCGGCCTCAAACGGCCAGGCAGAACGAGCAGTGCAGATAATCAAACAGGGGATGCTCAGAATCCAAGGGGGTTCCCTACAAACCCGCTTATCACGCCTCCTGTTGGCCTATAGATCCCGACCACACTTGCTCACAGGGGTTCCACCCGCAGAGCTACTAATGAAAAGGACACTCAAAACCCGGTTATCCCTTATACACCCCACCATGAAAGAAATTGTCGAGAGCAGGCGCCAGTCACAATATGACTACCATGACAGGAATGCGAGGGCGCGATGTATTGATGTAAATGATCCTGTTTTTGTCCTCAACTACGCTGCAGGGCCCAAATGGCTCGCAGGCACTGTGGTTGCCAAAGAGGGAAATAGGATTCTGGTAGTTAAACTTACCAATGGACAAATCTGCCGCAAACATGTGGATCAAACAAAAAGGAGGTTCAGCAACCCCATAGAAGAAGCAGAGGAAGAACACGATATAGAGTTCACTCCACCACAGGTGACCGAACACCGGAACCAAAGGGAGGAGAGCCCAGTTACTGTGGGCAGTCCGGACAGGCCTGAGGCACTGCAAACAGCAGACACTCAGGCCAGCGCCCAACAACCGGAGCCCCAACTCAGGCGCTCTACAAGGGAGCGTAAACCACCAGAGAGACTCAACCTGTGATCCCAATAAGGGGGGGAGGTGATGTCATGTATTCAACCAGCATTGTAACCCATGTATAAACTGACCTAAGTTGTACACCGTCAGAACACTGACCACTAGGTGGGAGACACTCCTAACATGGACCTTCAGGTATAAAAGGGGAAGCTCCACCCACCTTCATCACTTGAGTGCCAAGGAATAAAGGACAGGTCACAGACTGACCTTCTCTCAAGCATGGGCCTCGTGTGCACTTATACTGTATAGTAAGGACTTGGTAATAAGGGCCATGCTGTCAGGATGGGGGGTTGGTCAAGGCAGGTGGTGGAAAGTATAGGCAGGTGCTTTATTAAGGGCCAGTTTCAGTCAGAGAGGATGTTAATACAGTTAGCTCGAATAAAGTCATGGATGGCAAGGACCCTTTCATGAGTAAACTGAAGGGGAATACAGAGATTGATGATAACTGCTGATCTGCTGGCAGTCTAGCAGGGCAGTGGTGAGTGGGATGGTTTGGAGGTTAGGTCCCAGTGAGCGTGCTGGGCGGGAAGGTCAGCGAGAAAGGAGGATGGGGCAGTTATGGTTGCTGCTGTTAAGGAGGCAGCGATTGGTGTCTCAACAGACCTGTCAAGGAATGCCAAAAGAGCCATTCCCTCCCAGAATGTAGCAGCTCTAGGTTACAGGCTCAGACACCTCCCAATATTTTAGTCACATTTCAATAATAGCCAATTAGACTACTCCCCTTCCCTTCCTCCAAAGAAAAATGTACTTCACAAATTCCATTGGGAATATTGTGCTCTGTGCTTAGAGTTAGAGACAATTCTGAACTATTGTTCCTGAGTCTTATGTTGATGTTACCTCATGCTGTACTGACAGAGCCTTCTCTTCCGCCTGCAGCAGTCGGTGTCTCAGACCCAATTCATCAATCAGACCTCTCTCTTCTTGCCCCTGTGGGCCTCTAGAGCCAATCTCAGTGCTTTCCACCTTCTGGTCCTGTGCGGATGTCACACAGTCTCCCTTGCTTCCATCCTTGGGGGCCTGCTGTCCTCTGATTATCCAGCCATCTTCAAGCTGCTCCCTTGCAAAAGCTCGGTCACTTGCGGTTATTTTATCACACGATTTCTCCTGATCTTTCCACATTTGCTCCTTCTGTGTGGGGCTCGGGTCCTCCTGCCACCTTAGGCCTGCTTCTCTTGGCCCTTTGCCACTAGCTTTTCTGGGCAGACTCTTGGCCTCTATACATTGCGGCTGCTGCCTTTGGCTTTCAGTCCTCAGAGCGTCTGCTTTAAGTCCTTCAACCGATCTATAAAAATAGATGGGAATCTAAACAATCTGCATCTGATCAACCCCTCCAGGACCTCCTGAGCCCTTTAAAATTACTCATTACCTAAAGTGACTATGAATCTTTGAGATCATGTAGACTGGGGTGAGATACAGAGTAAAGCTCCCTCTAAATTACCGCATTAATCACTCCCAGGATTAGATTACAGCATGGATTAGAAGGCTTGTATGTGTGTGTGTGTGTGTGTGTGTGTGATGCATATATGTATATGTATGTGTGTTTCTATATGTATGTGTGTGTATGTGCGTGCGTCTGTGCGTGCGTACGTGCGTCCATGCGCATGCGTGTGTTTTATGTGCGTGTGCGTATGGGCTTATGTGCATTTTGCGTACGTGTAAGTGCATGTCAGTATGCAAGTACACACATTACATTGGAGCTCTCCTACCTGCGGCTCTGCTGTTCCATCTGTTGCAGTCTTTCCCTCAGCTGTTTGTTATCGTCCTGCAGAACTCGACACTCTTGGGCCAGATTGCGACACTCGACCTGCAGACTCTGCACCGCACCTGTTATATATACAGCTCAAATATCAATACAAACGTGCAAGGAGGCAACAGTTTCTGGTCGGGCATTCCACGTCATAACAATACCCTGCGTAAAATAACATTCTTCCAATCATTCCCTTCATTCTTTTGATGATCTTACACATAATACACACAAGCTACAACAGAGAAACAGGCCATTTGGCCCAACCAGTCTGGTACCAATCTGTACTGGCGTTTAACGTACACATGAGCAAAGTGTCCTAATCGCATTTACCCACCTGTTCCCATATCCCTTCAACCCTTTTTCCCACATCCCCCTGCCAATCTAATCTTCAATGTCCTCTCCTCTCATGGTCACACCTTACTTTCAATTCTTTTTTGACTGATATACTTCAACAATACTTTACTGTTCCCATTGATGCTTTTTTTAAAAAAGCATTTTCCCTCTTAAGCTTTCCATCTCCTGCTCTTAACCACTTGCCTTATTTCCTCCTTTAGTTTTATTCATTATTAATATTCTTATAATACTCAATTGGAAAGCAATTATAATTAATTTCCAATTTTTTTTTGTCCTTAGCATCCTAAAATGATTAATAGTTTCCATTTTTAATGGAATATATTTGTAATCGTAGAATGATACCACAGAAGGAGGCCATTCGGCCCACCCTGACTGTACTGGCTCTTTGCTAGAGCTATCCAATTAATCACACTCCCCTGCTCTTTCCCCACAGCCTTGTATTTTTTTCCCCTTTAAATATTTATCCAATTTCCTTTGGAATTTTACTATTAAATCTGCTTCCACCACTCTTTCAGGCAGTGCATTTCTGATCACAACAAATCACTGGAGACAGTTTCTCTTTATTTACTCTATCAAAACCAGTCATGATTTTGAACACCTCTATCATATCTCCTCTTAACCTTCTCTACTCCAAGGAGAGTAACCTCAGCTTCTCAAGTCTCTCCACATAACTGAAGTCCATCATCCCTGGTACCATTCCAGTAAGTCGCTTGTGCACAGTCCCAAGGCCTTGACATCCTTCCTAAAGTGTGGTGCCCAGAGCTGAACACAATACTCCAGCTGAGGCCTAACCAGTGTTTTATAAAGGTTTAGCAATAACATCCTTGCTTTTGTACTCTATCCCTCTATTCATCATCATCATAGGCAGTCCCTCGGAATCGAGGAAGACTTGCTTCCACTCCTAAAGCGAGTTCTTTGGTGGCTGAACAGTCCAATACGAGAGCCACAGACCCTGTCAAAGGTGGAACAGATATTGATCGGGGGAAGGGTGGGGTGGCCCTGATTTACCACACGCTCCTTCCGCTGCCTGCGCCTGACCTCTTCACGCTCGCAGCGATGAGATTCGAGGAGCTCGACGCCCTCCTGGACGCACTTTCTCCACCTAGGGCGGTCTTCGGCCAGGGTCTCCCAGTGGTGATGTCGTACTTCACCAGGGAGGCTTTGAGGGTGTCCTTGTAACGTTTCCACTGCCCACGTTTGGCTCGTTTGCTACGAAGGAGCTCCGCGTAGAGCAATTGCTTAGGGAGTCTCGTGTATGGCATGCGAACTAAGTGGCCTGCCCAACGAAGCTGATCGTGTGTGGTTAGTGCTTCAATGATGGGGATGTTAGCCTGGACGAGGACACTAATGTACTGCAGTACGCGGACGACGACGATGCCTGCGCCTGCGTACATTCTGAGGCTGAACTCCAGGATATAGTCGATGTATTCACCGAGGCATATGAAAGCATGGGCCTTACGCCTAACATCCGTAAGACAAAGGTCCTCCACCAGCCTGTCCTCGCCGCACAGCACTGCCCCCCAGTCATCAAGATTCACTGCGCAGCCCTCGACAACGTGGACCACTTCCCATACCTCGGGAGCCTCATCAACAAAGGCAGACATTAATGCAGAGATTCAACATCGCCTCCAGTGTGCCAGTGCAGCCTTCGGCCGCCTGAGGAAAAGAGTGTTTGAAGACCAGGCCCTCAAACCTACCACCAAGCTCTACAGGGTTGTAGTAATACCCACCCTCCTGTATGGATCAGAGGCATGGACGATGTACAGAAGACACCTCAAGTCGCTGGAGTTTTATCACCAATGATGACTCTGCAAGATCTTGCAAATCCCCTGGGAGGACAGACGCACCAACATCCCTCTATTAATAAAGTCAAGGATCCCATATGACTTTTTAACAGCCTTCTCAATTTGTCCTGCCACTTTCAAACATTTGTATGCATATTTCCCCAGATCTCTCGGTTCCTGCACCCCATTTAAAATTGTACCATTTCGTTCATATTGCCTCTCCTCATTCTTCCTACCAAAATGTATTATTTCATACTTCTCTGCATTAAATTTCATTTGCCATGTGTCTGCCCATTTCACCAGTCTGTCTATATCCTCCTGAAGTCTGTTACTATCCTCCTCATTGTTTACATTTCCACGTTTTCTGTCATCTACAAACTTCAAAATTACGCCCTGTTTACCCTAGTTCAGTTCATTAATATATATCAAAATACCGACCCCTGGGAACCACCATTGTATACTTGGCTCCAATCTGAAAAACAACCATTCACCACTATTCTGTTTTCAGTCCTGTTATGTATGTAACCCTTTGCAACCTGTATCACACCACCACCAGAGGGCCTACCTGTTGGAGTCCCAAGGGATCCCAGTACCCCTTGGGAGCACGGTATATAAGCAGGCCACCCACAAGGTACCTGCACTCTGGAGTCTTATTAAAAGGAGCTAAGGTCACACTTACTCATTGCTCACAATACTTAGTTTCATCCTTTATTATCAGCATATCAATTGGCGACGAGATAATGAACAACCGCATGAAAATGCAAAGAACAATTGGTATCCTGGAGAAGTTCTCAGAAGGGGACGATTGGGAGGCCTTCATGGAGAGACTCGACCAATACTTTGTGGCCAACGAGCTGGAAGGGGACGAGAACGCTGCCAAATGAAGGGCGATCCTCCTTACCGTCTGTGGGGCAATAACCTATGGCCTCAAAGAATCTTCTAGCTCCTGTAAAACCAACAACGAAATCCTATGAAGAATTGTGTACGCTGGTCCGGGAGCACCTAAATCCTAAAGAAAGCGTTCTGATGGCGAGGTATCAGTTCTACATGTGTCAATGGTCAGAGGGCCAGGAAGTGGTGAGCTACATCGCCGAACTAAGGCGCCTTGCAGGACATTGCGAATTTGATGGATTCCTAGAACAAATGCTGAGAGACTTTTTTTGTGCTTGGCATTGGCCATGAGGTAATCCTTCGCAAACTGTTGACTGTTGAAACTCCGAATCTGAGCAAAGCCATAATGATAGCCCAGGCATTTATATCCACCAGCGACAACACAAAACAAATTTCGCAGCACAGAGATTTTGGCCAGTACTGTGCACAAAGTAATGTCGTTTTTGAACAGGAATATACATGGCAGAATGTACACACCATCTGCTGCATGACCTCAGATTACCCAGAGTCCGCCATCAATCATTAATGCGAGGCAGTTAACACCCTGTTGGCGTTGTGGAGGTGATCATCGGGCCCATTAATGCCGCTTCAAGCACTATGCGTGCAACGGCTGCAGAACAATGGGACACTTCCAGTGAACGTGCAGGCGAGCTGCAAACCCTGCAAACCACCACGTTGCAGAGGAAGATCGATCTACTGTGGATCAGACTGAATTGGAGACTCGAACCGAGTAGGCAGAGGTGTATGGGGTACATACCTTCACCACGAAGTGTCCACCAATAATGTTGAAAGTTGAACTGAACGCAATTCCAGTATCCATGGAACTGGACACGGTTGCGAGTCAGTCCATAATGAGCAAAAAGGCCTGCGACAGGCTGTGGTGCAACAAGGCACACAGGCCCAAGCTCAGCCCCATTCACACCAAGCTAAGAACTTACACCAAGGAACTGATCCCTGTAATTGGCAGTACAGAAGTCAAAGTATCCAATGATGGAGCAGTGCACGAACTCCCACTGTGGATCGTGCCAGAGGATGGCCCCACACTGTTTGGCAGAAGCTGGCAGGGAAAAATCTGCTGGAACTGGGATGACATCCAAGCGTTTTCGTCCGTCGACGAAGCCTCATGTGCCCAGGTTCTGAGCAGATTTCCGTAGTTGTTCGAGCCAGGCATTGGAAGCTTCTTGGGGGCGAAAGTGCAGATCCATTTGGTTCCCGGTACGCGACCCATCCACCACAAGGCATGGGCGGTACCGTATATGATGCGTGAGAAAGTGGAAATTGAGCTGGACAGGTTGCAGCGAGAAGGCATCATTGCGCCAGTGGAATTCAACGAGTGGGCCAGTCCGATTGTCCCGGTACTTAGAGGTGACGGCACGGTCAGAATCTGTGGGGACTATAAAGTAATGATTAACCGTTTTTCGCGATAGGACCAGTACCCGCTACCCAAGGCAGACGACCTATTTGCGACCCTGGCTAGAGGGAAGACATTCACCAAGTTGGACCTGACCTCAGCCGACATGACGCAGGAGCTAGAGGAATCTTCGAAAGGCCTCATAAGAACATAAGAATTAGGAACAGGAGTAGGCCATCTAGCCCCTCGAGCCTGCTCCGCCATTCAACAAGATCATGGCTGATCTGACCGTGGTCTCAGCTCCACTTACCCACCCGCTCCCCATAACCCTTAATTCCCTTATTGGTTAAAAATCTATCTGTGATTTGAATACATTCAATGAGCTAGCCTCAACTGCTTCCTTGGGCAGAGAATTCCACAGATTCACAACCCTCTGGGAGAAGAAATTCCTTCTCAACTCGGTTTTAAATTGGCTCCCCCGTATTTTGAGGCTGTGCCCCCTAGTTCTAGTCTCCCTGAATAGTGGAAACAACCTCTCTGCCTCTATCTTGTCTATCGCTTTCGTTATTTTAAATGTTTCTATAAGATCACCCCTCATCCTTCTGAACTCCAACGAGTAAAGACCCAGTCTACTCAATCTATCATCATAAGGTAACCCCCTCATCCCCGGAATCAACCTAGTGAATCATCTCTGTACCCCCTCCAAAGCCAGTATATCCTTCCTTAAGTAAGGTGACCAAAACTGCACGCAGTACTCCGGGTGCGGCCTCACCAATACCTTGTACAGTTGCAGCAGGACCTCTCTGCTTTTGTACTCCATCCCTCTCGCAATGAAGGCCAACATTCCATTCGCCTTCCTGATTACCTGCTGCACCTGCAAACTAACTTTTTGGGATTCATGCACAAGGACCCCCAGGTCCCTCTGCACCGCAGCATGTTGTAATTTCTCCCCATTCAAATAATATTCCCTTTTATTGTTTTTTTTTCCCCAAGGTGGATGACCTCACATTTTCCGACATTGTATTCCATCTGCCAAACCTTAGCCCATTCGCTTAACCTATCTAAATCTCTTTGCAGACTCTGTGTCCTCTACACAACCCGCTTTCCCACTAATCTTTGTGTCATCTGTAAATTTTGTTACACTACACTCTGTCCCCTCTTCCAGGTCATCTACGTATATTGTAAACAGTTGTGGTCCCAGCACCAATCCCTGTGGCACACCACTAACCACCGATTTCCAACCCGAAAAGGACCCATTTATCCCGACTCTCTGCTTTCTGTTAGCCAGCCAATTCTCTATCCATGCTGATACATTTCCTCTGACTCCGCGTACCTTTATCTTCTGCAGTTAGCTTTTATCGAATGCCTTTTGGAAATCTAAATACACCACATCCATCGGTACACCTCTATCCACCATACTCGTTATATCCTCAAAGAATTCCAGTAAATTAGTTAAACATGATTTCCCCTTCATAAATCCATGTTACGTCTGCTTGATTGCACTATTCCTATCTAGATGTCACCTGCATCAACACGCACAAAGGTCTGTTCATCTATAACAGATGCCCGTTCGGGATTCGGTCGGCCGTGGCAATCTTCCAAAAGAACATGGAGAGCCTGCTAAAGTCGGTTCCTCGCACCGTGGTTTTCCAGGACAACATATTGGTTACAGGTCGGGACACCATTGAGCACCTGAAGAATCTGGAAGAGGGTCTTAGTTGGTTGGATCGTGTGGGACTCAGGTTGAAATGCTCGAAGTGTGTTTTCCTGGCACCGGAGGTCGAGTTCTTGGGAAGAAGAATCGCAGCAGACGTCATCAGACCCACCGACACCAAGACGGAGGCCATCAGGAACGCGCCGAGACCACAGAACGTGACGGAGCTGCGGTCATTCCTGGGACTCAACTATTTTGGTCATTTCCTACCCAGGTTAAGCACCTTGCTAGAACCCCTACATGTGCTACTGCGCAAGGGAGATGACTGGGTATGGGGGAATTCACAAGAGGCTGCCTTTGAGAAAGCCAGAAATCTGTTGTGTTCAAACAAATTGCTTGTCCTGTATAATCCATGTAAACGATTAGTGCTAGCTTGCGATGCGTCGTCATATGGGGTCGGATGTGTGTTACAACAGGCTAACGAATCGGGGATTTTGCAACCAGTTGCTTATGCATCCAGGAGTTTGTCCAAGGCCGAAAGGGCCTACAGCATGATTGAAAAAGAGGCTCTGGCCTGCGTTTACGGGATGAAAAAAATGCACCAATACTTGTTTGGTCTCAAGTTTGAGCTTGAAACTGACCACAAGCCGCTCATATCGCTGTTCTCTGAGAGCAAAGGGATTAACACCAATGCCTCTGCCCGCATCCACAGATGGGCGCTCACGCTGTTGGCATACAACTATGTAATCCGCCACAGATCGGGCACAGAGAACTGCGCTGATGCTCTCAGTCGGCTACCATTGCCCACCACTGGGGTGGAAATGTCACAGCCTGTGGACTTGCTCATGGTAATGGATGCATTCAAAAACGGAAAGTCATCTGTTACCGCCCACCAGATCAGGACCTGGACCAGCCAGGATCCTTTACTGTCCTTGGTAAAAAACTGTGTCCTCCATGGGAACTGGTCCAGTGTTCCAGCGGAGATGCAGGAGGCGATTAAGCCGTTCCACAGGCGCAAAGACGAAATGTCCTTGCAGGCGGACTGTCTGTTGTGGGGTAATCGCATGGTCTTGCCCAAGAAAGGCAGAGAAACATTCATTTGTGACCTACACAGCACCCACCCAGGCATTGTAATGATGAAAGCCATAGCCAGATCCCATGTGTGGTGGCCCGGCATCGACTCAGATTTAGAGTCATGCGTGCGCCAGTGCAACACTTGCTCTCAACTGAGCAATGCACCCAGAGAGGCACTGCTAAGTTTGTGGTCGTGGCCCTCCAAACCGTGGTCGAGGATCCACGTGGACTATGCAAGCCCATTTCTAGGCAAAATGATCTTAGTTGTCGTGGATGCTTATTCAAAATGGATTGAATGTGTAATAATGTGTAAGCACGGCCACCATCGAAAGCCTACGAGCCATGTTTGCCACACATGGCCTGCCTGATGTCCTAGTCAGCGACAATGGGTCGTGTTTTACCAGTGCTGAATTCAAGGAATTCATGACCCGCAATGGGATCAAGCATGTCACAATTGCCCCATTCAAGCCCGCATCCAATGGCCAGGCAGAATGGGCAGTTCGGACCATCAAGCAAAGCTTGAAATGCGTGTCGGAAGGCTCCCTGCACACCTGCCTGTCCCGAGTCCTGCTCAGCTACCACACTAGACCCAACTCGCTCAACGGGGTTCCCCAGCCAAACTGCTCATGAAAAGGGCACTCAAAACAAGGCTCTCTCTAGTCCACCCTGATCTCCATGATCACGTGGAGGGCAGGCGGCATCAACAAAGTATGTACCATGACCGCGCAAATTTGTCACGTGATATTGAAGTCAATAATCCTGTGTTTGTACTCAATTATGGACATAGTCCCAAATGGCTCGCTGGCACGGTCATAGCCAAAGAGGGGAGAGGGTGTTTCAGGTCAAATTGGCCAATGGACTAACGTGCAGAAAACATTTGGACTAAATCAAATTGCGGTTCACCAACAGCTACGGACAACCCAAAGAAGACACCAGTAGCTTTGACCCTCCAACACACACACAAGTGGCAACCGACATCATGGTTGACCATGAAGCCAAACTCACCATACCCAGCAGCCCTGCAGCTCAGTGAAGAACTAACCAACTCACCCACACCCACATTTGTACCGAGACGATCGACAAGGGAATGAAAAGCCCCAGATCGTCTGGCCCTGTAAATAAGTGTACTATTAACTTTATGAGGGAGTGATGTTATGTATTTAACCCTTTGCAACCTGTATCACACCACCACCAGAGGGCCTACCTGTTGGAGTCCCAAGGGATCCCAGCATCCCTTGGGAGCACGGTATATAAGCAGGCCACCCACGAAGTACCTGCTGGAGTCTTAGTAAAGGAGCTAAGGTCACACTTACTCATTGCTCACAGTACTCAGTTTCATCCTTTATTATGAGCATATCAAGTCCCTTAGCCAATTTTGTATCCATGCTGCTCCTGTCACTTTAATCTCATGGGCTTTTATTTTGCTAACAAGTCTATTATGTGGTACTTTGTCAAACGCCTTTTGAAAGTCGGGAGGGGGGGGGGGGGGGGGGGGGGGGGAGAAATTGCATAGCGCCCCGTTTGGGGTGATAACTTTTGCAGTAACACCACAATATGGCTGGGCGCTATGCGAGGGACTCCAAGGCGAACCTCCAGTTTAGCACTCCAGGAAGGCAGTGGAGCACTACATCTAGCACTACCACTTCACTTGCAGCGCTAAAGCCAGCAAGAGGGGCGGTAGTGGGGCAGCACTGCCCAATGTCAAGGGCAGTGCTGTCTGGAACAGAGGCTCCTTCCCTCTCAAAGGCAAGGGCTTTTGCTGTAAGCTCTGCATTTCAAGAATGTCCATCATCGCCTACGGCAGCTGTGATCCGCGACAATCAGCTCCAAGCACTCTAACAGAGTTGTATGGCTGATCAATGGCAGCATATCAAACTGTTCAAAACACAACCCAAGAGGTAAAAAAACATTTTTTCTGGAATCAAGCGGCCTTACCTTTAAATACCGCTCCCCAAGCGGCCGGCCTCTCTAACAGCAGCTGTCGGTGTTGTCGCCTGGTGATGCTGCAGGGGGCGGAACCAAAGTTTGGGTCCGGGGCGATGCGCAGCATGGGGACATCACGATCTCCGAGCGGAGGAGATCGTGGCGCTAGGGGTTACCGCCGGCGCAAACCTAGACGGAAATTTTGCGGGCATCAGTACTCTCGCTGCACCAGGTCACAAAGCCAGTAGCGCCCAATATCGCCCTCTCCGGAGGCACTAACGGGGGGTGCAAAGGAGGCAAATTTCTAGGCCCAAATACATATCAACCGCACTACCCTCGTCAAATTATTGTGCAACTTCACAATCTCTTTTAAATAAGGTCCCACTGTTGCTCCACAGTCCCGTGTGTCAACGTCTCCTTCCACCTCCCTTCGAGCTCACTCCTCGTATTCCTAAACTCCGCCCCAATCAACTGACTAACATACTGCTTGAGGGAGGAGTCCTGGACACATTTTAGAATTCCATTCCCATTTCTCTCTTTACTCTCTTTGTCCCAATGGATCATTAAAATTTCCAAGAAAAATAATTTTGTTATTCCTACTCATCCCTCTAATCTTATGCATCCCTTCCGTTTCCTTCCCACAATTTGGAGGTGTGCAGTGCAGCCCTACTAATATATCAAGCTCTTTGCTTTAGCTTTGAGCTGGTACCATATTGACTTTGTCTATATCCTTTCCTCGTGTATATCAACACTCTCCAGTATGCATTCCCTCTTTCACCAATATTTCTCCTTCCTTACCGTTCCTATCCCTCCTCAATACGCTTATTTTACATTTATGTCCAGTTTGCAGTCAAGTTTCTGTTAGAAACATTAATCATACAGCACAGGAGGCCATTCGGTCCATCAGGCCTGTGCCGGCTCTTTGGTACAGTTATCCTATTAGCCCCACACCCCTGCTCTCTGTTCCTGCACCCACTTTATTATTATACCATTTAGTTTATATTGCCTCTCCTCATTTTTCCTTCCAGAATTAATCAGTTCACACTTCTCTACGTTAAATTTCATTTGCCATGTGTCCGTCCATATCACTAGACTGTATGTCCTCCTGAAATCTGTTAATGCTATTAAGCCTAGATTTTCCTGTACAATATTTCATTCAGTTCCCCCAATTTATTTCACACATTCCAGTACATGTGGTTTAAACAATTTTTGCTTTTCAACACTGCTCCTTTCCCAATGATTTTTGTATCGTTTCCCCAATTATAACTAGTCGCTTTAGTTTTATTCCTCTCCTCCATATCCTTCTTGCTAAATTGTTTTCTGCATGAATATTATCTTCATCTATTTCTCTGTTCTCCATTAGTTGATCTTGGTTGGTTTTACTTTTCCAGCACCTCCACTGTCTAAAAACCTCGTCAGTTCCATATTTCACCGTTTTCACAGGACATCAACTCCCTCCCTGTTCAGGTGTAACCTACCCTTGCGGAATAGTTCCCAGCTGTCCCAGAACTGGTGCCAAAGCCCAAGAATGGAATCCCTCTTCCTGACATCTCTCCTTTCGCCAGACAGTGATTTCCATAATCCCCCTACGCTATTCCAACGCATAGTTGGTGAAGTAATCCTGAGATTTCCATCTGTGGCGTCCGGCTCCTAAACTCATCCTGCAGGACATCGGGCCTTTCCTGACACCCATAACTGACCCCACATGAACCCCGATAACTGGCCCTGCACTTTTCTAATCCATAGGATGTGGGCTTCGCTGACAAGACCACCATTTACTGCCCATCCCTAATTGCCCTTCAGAAGATGGTGGTGAGCCGCCTTCTAGAGCTGCTGCAGTTCGTGTGCTAAAGGTTCTCCCACAGTACTGTTAGGGAGGGAGTGCCACAATTTTGACCCAGAGATGATGAAAAAACAGCAATATATTTTCAAGTCAGGATGGTGTGTGACTTGGAGGGGAACTTGCGAGTTGCTGCAGTGCATCTTGTAGATGGTACACACTGCAGCCACGGTGCGCTGGTGGGGGAGGGAGTGAATGTTTAAGGTGATGGATGGGGTACCAATCAAGCGGGCTGCTTTGTCCTGGATGGCGTTGAGCTTCTTTGAGTTTTGTTGGAGCTGCACTCATCCAGGCAAGTGGAGAGTATTCTATCACACTCCTGACTTGTGCCTTGTAGATGGTGGAAAAGCAGGGAGTCAGGAAGTGAGTCACTCGCTGCCAAATACACAGCCTCTGACCCGCTCTTGTTGCCAAGTAGCAATAAGGCTGGTCCAGTTAAGTTTCTGTTCAATGGTGTCCCCCAGGATGTCGGTGGTGGGGATTTCGACAATGGTAATGCCATTGACTATCAAGGGGCGGTGGTTAGACTTTCTCTTCTTGGAAATGGTAATTTCCTGGCACTTGTGTGGCCCTTGGATCCCGATAACTGACCCCACATGGATCCCGATAACTGGTCCACATCGATCCCGATAGCTGACCCCGCATGGATCCCGATAGCTGACCCCGCATGGATCCCGATAACTGACCCCCATGGATCCCGATAACTGGTCCGCATGGATCCCGATAGCTGACCCCGCATGGATCCCGATAGCTGACCCCGCATGGATCCCGATAGCTGACCCCGCATGGATCCCGATAGCTGACCCCGCATGGATCCCGATAGCTGACCCCGCATGGATCCCGATAGCTGACCCCGCATGGATCCCGATAGCTGACCCCGCATGGATCCCGATAGCTGACCTCACATATGCTACCTACCCACACACACACACACACACACACACACACACACACACACACACACACACATCTACCCACCATGCTGTTCCACTGAGGCCACACCCTCGCCATTTAATGGCGTCTTTGTATGGAATCCCTCCCACCTTTCACTTGGATCATACCCTGGAGTTGGGTGACCTCTTCGGAATTTTTCCTCTGGTGACTGTCACTCTTCATCTGTATCTCTGCCCGCAGTGTGGTGATCTCCAATTCGTACTCCAGCGTGGTCTGCTGAAGGTGCTCTAGCTCCGCTCGGATACGGCACAACTCCTCCTGCAGCGTGGCAATCTCATTCTCCCGCTCTCCTGCTGCCTCCTCCGCCGCCTGGCGCAGGTTCACAATCTCCTCCTGTGCACAGTGGAGTTCTTCGTGAGCCTCCATCAGCTCACTCTCCTTCTCCTCCTCCAAGCTGTCGATCTCCTCCTGAACAGACCGGAGCTGTGCTGAATGGAACAAAGCAAATATCCACAGGTTTCATCACTGAGTCTGCTCGTCGAGTCATTACCAAGGCAAGCGGGCACAGCATAAAACGACCCCAATACAGTCTTAGCTCATCCAGAGCGAGGGCAGGCAGCTCACCAGAGTTGGGGCAAAGACAAACTGCTGGGACAGAGTAGAGAGTTGTTTCCTGTATCTACCCCGTTTAATTGTTTGGTGATGGAACTGTGCCGGGTGAGGTCAATCAGAGAAAAGGAAGAACTTGCATTTATATAGTCCTTAACACATTGCAAAGCCCTTTGCAGCCAATTAATTACTTTGAAGTGTAGTCACTGTTGTTCTATAGGCAAACATGGCAGCCAAATTGCACACCGCTCAGTTAATCTGTTGTTAGTGATGTTGAGTGATAAATATTGGCCAGGACACTTCTACAGATAGCGTCATGAGATCTTTTACATTCTCCTGAATAGGTATACAGGCCTCAGTTAAATGAACAGTGAGTATCTCCTAACACGTAATGAAGTGCCCCTTCTGAGTGAGATGGTTCATTGCTGCCATTCCTCTGGGGTTCCTGAAATGGGGGGGGTGGCTAACTACCTTGTTTGGCTGGGTCACCACTCGCAAGTGGAGGTGTCTCTCGCCCTGCCACTGGGGGTGTCACTCGCCCTGCCACTGGGGGTGTCACTCGCCTTACTCATCCTTCTGGTTCAGGTCGAGTCCATTGACTGGGGTGCTGTGTGGTATGGATGATGAGTTGATCTCACTCTCTCACCACTGCCGTGCCACTGCCGTTGGGCACCCCCTCGGTATCTGCCCCACAGGAGATCTGTTGATCAGTTTCATGTTGACCTTTCACTCATTCCCATTTAGCTCCTCTGCTCTGCCTCTCCTGGTTTGATGAGTGATATTTTGGGTTCCTTTATCAATCCCAGTTAATATTTTATATTCCTCGATCCCCCTACAACCACCTCGTCTCCATTGCAACAATAACTATACTTCAAAAGTACTTCACTGGCTGTAAAGCGCTATGGGACGTGATTCATAATTATGTAGAATTCACAGCGCAGAAACAGGCCATTCAGTCCAACAGGTCTATCCCGGTGTTTATAATGCACATGAGCCTCCTTCCATTCGAATGACCTCTTCTCACCCTGACCCCAGTATCCTTCTATTCACTTCTCCCTCATGTATACCTCAAGCCTTCCCTAAATGCTTTGATGCTCGTCCTGAGGTCGTGAAAGGCGCTATATAAATGCAAGTCTTTTTTACTTCTAAGAGACTGGAGATATTCCTTTAAAGGCTCTTCCAATCCCACCCTTTACACAGGAATGGCTTTTCTTGCACTGTCTCCAACTCATGTGTGAGCTTTATGTGATATGGTGACCAGAACTGTATTCACAATCCAGGTGAGGCCTCCCAGTACATTGCGAAGCCCTTACACACCCTCTGTAGTCTTGTGCCTGGGTCTGGTTATAAATTCCAGCAGTCTATCAGTGATTCAGTTGTGTTTATTTGTCAACTTGTCCAGACATTGAAAGTGAGGATTCTATCACCACCCATTCCTCCCTTGACCAAATTCAAACCGATCCATTGCATATTTCTGATGCACATTTGTCCAACCTTTAAACAACCTTTACATTTATCAATATTCATTTTCATCTGCTATTTGTCTGCCCAATTGCACAAGTAGTCTGCATCCTGCAGGAATCCTTCGCTTGCTGCACTGTGTCTGCTGCTCTCATGATTTTGGTGTTGGCTGAAAATTTGATAATGTTGCATTTGGGTCACGATGGCATGTCGGAAACAACAGGTGTCCTGCTGGACCCCACTCAGCACCTGCCCTCGCCTGGCATTACAGCTTCCGCAATGCTCCATTTCCTATTTCTTAACCTGAGCTTCGCTCAGCAAACTGTCTCTAGCACACTGCTTTAGAGCACAGGTCGATCCCAAAATACGTCACTCACCTTGGAGACGCTGGATCTGTTTGGCGAAGTTTTCGGTTTGTTGCACATTGACCAATCGCTGCTCCTCCAGCAACCCTAGTGTTCGGAAAGGTCAGAGGTCAGGTGAAGCACGGGTTAGATACGGAGTAAAGCTCCCTCTACACTGTCCCATCAAACACTCCCAGGGCAGGTACAGCACGGGTTAGATACAGAGCAAAGTTCCATCTACACTGTCCCATCAAATACTCCCAGGGCAGGTACAGCACGGGTTAGATACAGAGCAAAGTTCCATCTACACTGTCCCATCAAACACTCCCAGGGCAGGTACAGCACGGGTTAGATACAGAGCAAAGTTCCATCTACACTGTCCCATCAAACACTTCCAGGGCAGGTACAGCACGGGTTAGATACAGAGCAAAGTTCCCTCTACACAGGCCCAATAATGTGGCCCTGCCCTTAGCTCAGAGGAACACCCATTCCTGCACCAGTACGAATGATTTTGCAGTTACCTCTTACATGAGAGTGGCAAGTTTGTGCCAATGTAAGGGCCGTGTGTATCGTGGACTCTCACTACAATTCACCCAAATTAATTTCTGTTGGATCTTTACAGTTGCCTCTCAGACAGAATGCCATGTTTGAGTCACCCAAAGGGTGAAAGGTCACTGCCCATCGAGTCCCCCATTGGGGAGAGGAACCCTTCACCCCCTCTGTTCGAGGTTGTTTTCTGCAGCTTCTAACCTCCTAATCAATGACTTCACCATTATTTGAATCCCTCTCCTCAATCTCCATTGTAGTGAGAATGGATTCAGCTCCTCACCTCTGTCCATTGTTTGGGCTTCACTCAAAATTCAGAAATTCTGCTGATTTTTCTCCTTGAAGGCATCAAATTTGGCCCCACCTGACCCCCACAACCAAATCCCTATCCCTGAACCCAGCTCCCAATCCCCCACCCCGCCCCGCTCCGCTCACCCCCCCTCCCCAAACACCTGCCCCCAGCAGATTCGCCCCCCAGCCCCCGGCACATTCTCAGGGTTGAGCACGGAGTGTACAGTGTCTGATCTTACCTCGAAACATCCCTTCCTGTTTTTTTATGAATCTCACCTACCTTGTAAATCCAGATAGTTCTTCTGGTGTCGGGCGGCCAGTTCCTGAGCTTTCGCCAATTCCTTTCGTAGCTGCTCAATCTGTGACCTCAACTCATCCAATTCCAACACGCCCAACACATTGTCACATGATACAGGATCGCTTACTAATTGGTCATAAGATTTAGAGACACACGCCACCATATCACGTAGTTCTAGATTGGCTGATATCATAGCAGATACTTTGTGATCAGCTGACTTGATCTCAATTGGTTTGGGATCAGCTGACTTGACCTCAATTGATTTGGGATCAGCTGACTTGACCTCAATTGGTTTGGGATCAGCTCCTTTGACCTCAATTGGTTTGGGATCAGCTGACTTGACCTCAATTGGTTTGGGATCAGCTGACTTGATCTCAATTGATTTGGGATCAGCTGACTTGACCTCAATTGGTTTGGGATCAGCTGACTTGACCTCAATTGGTTTGGGATCAGCTGACTTGACCTCAATTGGTTTGGGACCAGCTGACTTGATCTCAATTGGTTTGGGATCAGCTGACTTGACCTCAATTGATTTGGGATCAGCTGACTTGACCTCAATTGATTTTGGATCAGCTGACTTGGCCTCGGATCGTTTGTGATCAGCTGACATGACCTCAGATGGTTTGGGATCAGCTGACTTGACCTCAATTGATTTGGGATCAGCTGACTTGACCTCAATTGATTTGGGATCAGCTGACTTGACCTCAATTGATTTGGGATCAGCTGACTTGACCTCAATTGATTTGGGATCAGCTGACTTGACCTCGGATCGTTTGTGATCAGCTGATTTCATCTCAGACACCTTGGGATCAGCTGACATAACCTCAGATGGTTTGGGATCAGCTGACTTTACCTCAATTGATTTGGGATCAGCTGACTTGACCTCAATTGATTTGGGATCAGCTGACTTAACCTCAATTGATTTGGGATCAGCTGACTTAACCTCAATTGATTTGGGATCAGCTGACTTTATCTCGAATGGTTTGGGATCAGCTGACTTGAGCTCAATTGTTTTGGGATCAGCTGACTTGACCTCGGATGCTTTGCGATCAGCTGACTTCATCTCAGACACCTTGGGATCAGCTGATATGACCTTGGATGGTTTAGAATCAGCTGACTTGACCTCGGATAGTTTGGGATCAGCCGACTTGACCTCGGATGGTTTGGAATCATCTGACTTGACCTCGGATCGTTTGTGATCAGCTGACTTAATCTCAGACACCTTGGGATCAGCTGATATGACCTTGGATGGTTTGGAATCAGCTGACTTGACCTCGGATAGTTTGGGATCAGTTGACTTGACCTCGGATAGTTTGGGATCAGCCGACTTGACCTCGGATGGTTTGGGATAAGCCGACTTGACCTCGGATGGTTTGGGATCAGCCGACTTGACCTCAGATGGTTTGGGATCAGCCGACTTGACCTCGGATGGTTTGGGATCAGCCGACTTGACCTCGGATGGTTTGGGATCAGCCGACTTGACCTCGGATGGTTTGGGATCAGCCGACTTGACCTCGGATGGTTTGGGATCAGCTGACTTGACCTCGGATGGTTTGGGATCAGCCGACTTGACCTCGGATGGTTTGGGATCAGCTGACTTGACCTCGGATGGTTTGGGATCAGCCGACTTGACCTCGGATGGTTTGGGATCAGCTGACTTGACCTCGGATGGTTTGGGATCAGCTGACATGACCTCGGATGGTTTGCGATCAGCTGACTTCATCTCACACACCTTGGGATCAGTTGACTTGACCTCAAATATCTTAGGAACGATTGAATTGACCTCAAACGCCTTGGGAATGACTGATTTGACATCAGATATCTTGTAATCAGCTGACATAACCTCAGTTGGTTTGTGCTCAGCTGACATGACCTCAGTTGGTTTGGGATGGACTGAATTGACCTCGGATATCTTGGGGTCAACTGGTTTGACTTCAGGTGTTGGAATATCAGCTGACTTCATATGTGACTCTGGGTCACCTGACATTGTGACACTTGATGTTGATTCAGTTGATTTCATGTCACATGACAGCACATCACCTGAGCAAAAAAGAAACAGTAATGAGCAAACATCCAATATAGAAAGCGTTCACAGACAGGCACCTCTCACCGGACAGTGTTCCAACGCCCCTCCCTCACCGGACAGAGTTCCCAGCGCCCGTCCCTCACCGGACAGTGTTCCCAGCGCCCGTCCCTCACCGGAAGTGTTCCCAGCGCCCGACCCTCACCGGACAGAGTTCCCAGCGCCCGTCCCTCACCGGGCAGTGTTCCCAGTGCCCCTCCCTCACAGGACAGTATGTAGAGCCCCTCCCTCACCGGACAGAGTTCCCAGCGCCCGTCCCTCACCGGACAGAGTTCCCAGCGCCCGTCCCTCACCGGACAGTGTTCCCAGCGCCCATCCCTCACCGGACAGTGTTCCCAGCGCCCGTCCCTCACCGGACAGAGTTCCCAGCGCCCGTCCCTCACCGGGCAGTGTTCCCAGTGCCCCTCCCTCACAGGACAGTATGTAGAGCCCCTCCCTCACCGGACAGTGTGTAGAGCCCCTCCCTCACCGGACAGTGTTCACAGCGCCCGTCCCTCACCGGACAGTGTGTAGAGCCCCTCCCTCACCGGACATTGTGTGGAGCCTCTCCCTCACTGGACAGTGTGTAGAGCCCCTCCCTCACCGGACAGTGTGTGGAGCCCCTCCCTCACCGGGCAGTGTGTGGAGCCCTCCCTCACCGGACAGTGTTCCCAGCGTCCGTCCCTCACCGGACAGTGTTCCCAGCGCCCGTCCCTCACCGGGCAGTGTGTAGAGCCCCTCCCTCACCGGACAGTGTTCACAGCGCCCGTCCCTCACCGGACAGTGTGTAGAGCCCCTCCCTCACCGGACATTGTGTGGAGCCCCTCCCTCACCGGACAGTGTGTAGAGCCCCTCCCTCACCGGACAGTGTGTGGAGCCCCTCCCTCACCGGACAGTGTGTGGAGCCCCTCCCTCACCGGACAGTGTTCCCAGCGTCCGTCCCTCACCGGACAGTGTTCCCAGCGCCCCTCCCTCACCGGACAGTGTTCCCAGTGCCCCTCCCTCACCGGACAGTGTGTAGAGCCCCTCCCTCACTGGACAGTGTGACTATTGCGCCTGACTTAACCACAGACACCTTGGGAACAAATGACTGAATCTCCGATTACAGGTCCTCAGCAAGGTGCCCACGAGGGGCCTCATCCTGCCAAATGCTGCACCAGCCAAACTTCCACCCCCTGCCCCAGGGTTTACACCCAGCCTTTCCTAGCAGTCCCTGGAATCAGTGATAACAGCGCAGCAAGGTAGGGAAATCAAGAGAGATCATATGTCCCGTCACTGTATCGCCCTTTACATGGAGCAGGAGAACACGTATACTGTGTCACCACATCGCCCTTTACACGGAGGAGAACACGTGTACTGTGTCATCGCATTGCCCTTTTCACGGAGGAGAACACGTGTACTGTGTCACCACATCGCCCTTTACACGGAGCAGAACACATGTACTGTGTCACCGTGTCACCCTTTACACAGAGCAGAACACGTGTACTGTGTCACCACATCGCCCTTTACACGGAGGAGAACACATGTACTGTGTCACCACATCGCCCTTTACACGGAGGAGAACACGTGTACTGTGTCACCACATCGCCCTTTACACGGAGGAGAACACGTGTACTGTGTCACCGTGTCGCCCTTTACACGGAGGAGAACACGTGTACTGTGTCACCGTATCGCCCTTTACACGGAGAACACGTGTACTGTGTCACCGTGTCACCCTTTACACAGAGCAGAACACGTGTACTGTGTCACCACATCGCCCTTTACACGGAGGAGAACACATGTACTGTGTCACCACATCGCCCTTTACACGGAGGAGAACACGTGTACTGTGTCACCACATCGCCCTTTACACGGAGGAGAACACGTGTACTGTGTCACCGTGTCGCCCTTTACACGGAGGAGAACACGTGTACTGTGTCACCGTATCGCCCTTTACACGGAGAACACGTGTACTGTGTCACCGTGTCACCCTTTACACGGAGAACACGTGTACTGTGTCACCCTTTACACGGAGAACACGTGTACTGTGTCACCGCATCGCCCTTTACACGGAGGAGAACACGTGTACTGTGTCACCGTGTCGCCCTTTACATGGAGGAGAACACGTGTACTGTGTCACCGTGTCGCCCTTTACACGGAGGAGAACACGTGTACTGTGTCACCGTGTCGCCCTTTACATGGAGCAGGAGAACACGTGTACTGTGTCACCATGTCACCCTTTACACGGAGCAGATTACGAGTTCTGTGTTCCCATTGCCCTTTATTGGGTGCAAGAGACCTAATTCTGCTCTGGAATGTGCTGGCAGGTGTGAGCTCCAGCACACAGAATTTAATGATTCACAATATATCTCGGAATGCACAACTCAGTCTCTCAGCTGCTTAATTTTCAATCTGACAAACTCAGGAAACAAATTGAGCCCTGTCCTCATTAACCAGCAGGGTTTGGCTAGGAACCAAGATTCTGAAAATCAGTAAACCCATTTCAACCTTCTGCCTCCCTTTGCTGTACCTGGCCTGTGAATGTTTGATGGGAGTGTAGAGGGAACTTTACTCTGTATCTAAACCCGTGCAGTACTTGCCGGGATGGCAGGACTAACATAAGAAGAAAGACTGGATCGACTAGGCTTATATTCACTGGAATTTAGAAGAATGAGAGGGGATCTCATAGAAACATATAAAATTCTGACGGGTTTGGACAGGTTAGATGCAGGAAGAATGTTCCCGATGTTGGGGAAGTCCAGAACTAGGGATCACAGTCTAAGGATAAGAGGTAAGCCATTTAGGACTGAGATGAGGAGAAACTTCTTCACCCAGAGAGTTGTGAACCTGTGGAATTCTCTACCACAGAAAGTTGTTGAGGCCAGTTCATTAGATATATTCAAAAGGGAGTTAGATGTGGCCCTTACAGCTAAAGGGATCAAGGGGTATGGAGAGAAAGCAGGAATGGGGTACTGAAGTTGCATGATCAGCCATGATCATATTGAATGGTGGTGCAGGCTCGAAGGGCCGAATGGCCTACTCCTGCACCTATTTTCTATGTTTTTGTATTTGCCTTGGGAGTGTTTGATGGAACAGTGTAGAGGGAGCTTTACTATAGGATCGGTTGAGCCTGGAGATGATGAAGAAGTGAATGTGGGGTCAGTGACAGAGGGGTTTCAGGAAGGGGAAATGCGGTAATGTTGTGTAGGTGGTTTAGGTGAAGGACGGGATGTGGGATTGTGGCTTGGCTCAGAATACTTATTTGAATGAGTGTGTGATCCTGCAGTGTTAATGTGATAAAACTTACTAAAAGGCCCTTGAACCTCAGCACACTTGTCTTCTCCAGAGCTTAGTTATGAAGTGGTTATATTCCCTGGGTAATATCTGCTGCTCATTCTTCTTTTGCCCAATCTCCCAGCTCGTGTCTCTGCCCTTCCTCCCCTTCCTATCTCAGGGGAGCCGTTGGTCTCGCTACGTGTCTGACTGTGGCCAACCCTTGTTTAGGAGAGGCCGCCATGTCTTTGGCTGTTTCTCCTGCGCTTGATCATTGCCTAGTTCCAAATGTTCTCACTCAGCACATGATTGTCACTCTAAGCCTCGCTTCCCGGATTCCAACCAGCGCCCAACGAGCTGGTAATATTCTCACACTTGCCTGGCCTCTATAGATTGCAAGGTAGAGGACCCAGTGAGCATCCTTTGCACCAGTACAGTGCAAACCAGTCTGTGTCCTGCACTATGGAAGTTTGTGTCTCAGGTGTGTGATTTATTCCATGTCTGGTTATTAAAACAAAAATGTGCATGTGACATCTGGTGCTGGTGAAGGCACCATATATATGCAAGTCCTTCTTTTTATGAGAGAGAGAGAATTACATAGAATCTACAGTACAGGAGAGAGAGAAAGAGAGAGAGCTGGGAGCATGCACTCCCATAGCAGTGGCATTTGAGGCGAGTGTGTGAGATGTTGATCCTCTTCCACATCCTTTGGAGATGAGACAGGACGTACGAGTATAATTTAACACTGCTCTCAGCCAGGTGACCCCATGCCCGGCATCTAGTATCAATACTAACAGCTGTCTGTACTTCTAACATTCACTAGGATGAGGCAGCACCACAGAATGTTATTAATGAGGTTTGATATTAATATCCTGCTTACAGATTTGCTTTCAGTTTAGAAAGCCTGCAGCAACACTCCATAAGTGAACTCAATGCGCTCAGTCGGAGGGTGCGGGGGAGGGAGTGGGTGTAGGGGAAGAGTGTGAGGGTGCGGGGGAGGGAGTGGGTGTAGGGGAGAGTGTGAGGGTGCGGGGGAGGGAGTGGGTGTAGGGGAGAGTGTGAGGGTGCGGGGGAGGGAGTGGGTGTAGGGGAGAGTGTGAGGGTGCGGGGGAGGGAGTGGGTGTAGGGGAGAGTGTGAGGGTGCGGGGGAGGGAGTGGGTGTAGGGGAGAGTGTGAGGGTGCGGGGGAGGGAGTGGGTGTAGGGGAGAGTGTGAGGGTGCGGGGGAGGGAGTGGGTGTAGGGGAGAGTGTGAGGGTGCGGGGGAGGGAGTGGGTGTAGGGGAGAGTGTGAGGGTGCGGGGGAGGGAGTGGGTGTAGGGGAGAGTGTGAGGGTGCGGGGGAGGGAGTGGGTGTAGGGGAGAGTGTGAGGGTGCGGGGGAGGGAGTGGGTGTAGGGGAGAGTGTGAGGGTGCAGGGGAGTTCACATTCGGCCCTTGATAAGTGAAGATGCAACATGGCTTCCTCAGTTAGACACTGACCTTTCACCTCCAGGCCAAGGGGGTCCAGCATCGACCTAGGGGCAGAAGGACTCCTCACATTCATCTCAATCTAGTTCCAAATGGGTTTTGTCCAAACCACAGCATCTGTTTGCCACTTCACAAGTGGGGCTCTGAGTGTACTAATCATCCGGGGTTGCTGCAGTCTCAGAGAGACTTCGTCCTTTCAGTCTGAGACTCTTCGATGGCAGGCACTGGACGGCAGCCTCTAGACAAGCATTATCCACCAGCAGCTAATGACAGCTTGGTGGAGAGTGTGGGGTTGAGCAAACACTGGGCCACACAATCTTCACAAAACAGTAATTACAGCTTTCACAAACAACACAAAGCATTTGAGATACAGTAAATCACTTTGAATTGATTCACTGTTAATAAACATGACAGCAATTTCACACACAGCAAGATCCCACCAAGTAATCAACTGAATGATTAGTTCTTTCCTTCAAGAGTGTAGCACTCCCTCAGTACTGCCCCTCCGACAGTGCAGCGCTCCCTCAGTACTGTCCCTCCAACAGTGTAGTGCTCCCTCAGTACTGCCCCTCCAACAGTGTACTGCTCCCTCAGTACTGCCCCTCCAACAGTGTAGTGCTCCCTCAGTACTGCCCCTCCAACAGTGTAGTGCTCCCTCAGTACTGTCCCTCCAACAGTGCGGCGCTCCCTCAGTACTGCCCCTCCGACAGTGCGGCACTCCCTCAGTACTGTCCCTCCAACAGTGTAGTGCTTCCTCAGTACTGCCCCTCCAACAGTGCCACACTCCCTCAGTACTGCCCCTCCGACAGTGCAGCACTCCCTCAGTGCTGCCCGTCCGACAGTGCAGCACTCCCTCAGTACTGCCCCTCCGACAGTGCCGCACTCCCTCAGTACTGCCCATCCGACAGTGCAGCACTCCCTCAGTAATGCCCCTCCAACAGTACAGCACTCCTTCAGTACTGCCCCTCCGACAGTGCAGCACTCCCTCAGTACTGCCCCTCCGACAGGACAGTGCAGAACTCCCTCAGTGCTGCACTTTTTTCGATTCGTCCATGGATGTGGGAATTGCTAGCAATGCCAGCGTTTATTGCTCAACCCTAATTGTCCTCAAGAAGATGATGGTGAGCCACCTTCTTGAACTGCTGCAATTCATGTGGTGAAGGTACTCCCACAGTGCTGTTAGGGAGGGAGTTCCAGGATTTTGACCCAGCAACTACAAAGGAATGACAATATATTTCCAAGTCAGGATGGTTTGTGACTTGGAGGGGAACTTACAGGTGGTAGTTTTCCCATGCGCCTGCTGCCCTTGTCCTTCTAGGTGGTAGAGGTCGTGGGTTTGGGAGGTGCTGCTGAAGAAGCCTTGGTGAGTTGCTGCAGTGCGTCTTGCAGACGGTACACACTGCATTCACGGTGTGCTGGTGGTGGAGGGAGTGAATGTTTAAGGTGGTAGATGGAGTGCCAATTCAGCAGGCTGCTTTGTCCTGGATGGTGTCGAGCTTCTTGAGTGTTGTTGGAGCTGCACTCATCCAGGCAAGTGGAGAGTATTCCATCACACTCCTGACTTGTGCCTTGTAGATGGTGTAAAGGCTTTGGAGTGTCAAGAGATGAGACACTCATTGCAGAATACCCAGCCTCTGACCTGCTCTTATGGCCACTTTATTTATGTGGCTGGTCCAGTTAAGTTTCTGGTCAATGATATCACCTGGGATGTTGGTGGAGGATTCGGCGATGGTAATGTCATGGGACAGTCGTTAGACTCTCATTTGTTGGAGATGGTCATTGCCTGGCACTTGTGTGGCACGAATGTTACTTGCCACTTATCAGCCCAAGCCTGAATGTGATCCAGGTCTGGCTGCATGCGGGCACAGACTGCTTTATTACCTAGGGCTTGCGAATGGAACTGAACGCTGTGCAATCAGCAGCAAACACCCCCACTTCTCACTCTATGATAGAGGGAAGATCATTGATGAAGGAGCTAAAGATGGTTGGGCCGAGGACACTGCCCTGAAGAACTCCTGCAGTAATGTCCTGGGGCTGAGATGATTGGCCTCCAACAGCCACAACCATCTGCCTTTGTGCTAGGTATGACTCCAGCCAGTGGAGAGTTTATCCCCCTGATTCCCATTGACTTCAATTTTACTAGGGCTTCTTGATGCCATACTCGGTCAAATGCTGCCTTGATGTCAATGGCTGTCACTCTCACCTCACCTCTGGAATTCAGCTCTCTTTTGTCCATGTTTGGACCAAGGCTGTAATGTGGTCTGGAGCCGAGTGGTCCTGGCGGAACCCAAACTGAGCATCGGTGAGCAGGTTATTGGTGAGTAAATGCCGCTTGATAGCACTGTCGATGAGGGAGTACTGCACTTGAGGGAGCTTTACTCTGTATCGAACCCATGCTGTACCTGTCCTGGGAGGTTTCAGTGTCCACACTGAGGTATAGAATTCATCAATTCCTTTTGACCCTGTTTAAATAAAGCATCATCAGTAAACATTTTTGTTCCTTCAATTATTTATATTTTGCAGATTGAGTTTCAGCAAATATAACAGCGGGGGCGGGAGAGAGTATTTACCTCGTCGACAGTATTCCTGGCATTGTGGCTGCACTGATCCGGGATTCCAGCGTCCCATTCAGCAGAGAGCTGGCCATTGGCGCCACCTACTGCCAGAGTGAGACGGTGCAGCAGCTTGTTGCTGAGACAGGGTTGTCAGTGAAAATGGGAATAGCTGAGTATGAGACTGGCAATGAAAGGTTCCTTTTCATATTGTCGTGAAATGCTTTAATGTAAATTGCATCATCATGTTGAGGTGTTTGTATGTTACACTGAGAATGCAGCTGGATAAAGGAACTACAGAGGTTTAATACACAGAAAGAGGCCATTCGGCCCACGTGTCTGTGCCAGTTCTTTGCTAGAGCAATCGCAAACTAATCCCACTGCTCCATGCCCTCCCCCATAGCCCTGTATCAACTCAATCTAATCCCGCTCTCTCCCCATAGTCCTGTATCAATCCCAGACTAATCGCATTGCCCCGCTCTCTCCCCATAGCCCGGTGTCAATCCCAAACTAATCCCACTGCCCCGCTCTCTCCCCATAGCCCTGTATCAATCTCAATCTAATCCCGCTCTCTCCCCATAGCCCTGTATCAATCCCAAACTAATCCCACTGCCCCACTCTCTCCCCATAGCCCTGTATCAACTCAATCTAATCCCGCTCTCTCCCCATAGTCCTGTGTCAATCCCAAACTAATCCCACTGCCCCGCTCTCTCCCCATAGCCCTGTGTCAATCCCAAACTAATCCCACTGCCCCGCTCTCTCCCCATAGCCCTGTATCAACTCAATCTAATCCCGCTCTCTCCCCATAGCCCTGTATCAATCTCAAACTAATACCACTGCTCCATGCTCTCCCCATAGCCCTGTTTCAATCCAAAACTAATCCCCTGTCCTACTCTCTCCCCATAGCCCTGTTCTCCATTCACTCTGTCAAAACTCTTTATAATTTTTAAAACCTCCATTAAATCTCCTCTGAGCCTTTGTGCCCCACTGGGAACAGTCCCAATATCTCCAGTCTCTCCTCAGAACTAGTTTCCCATCCCTGGAATCCTGGTGAATCGACACTGTCTGAACTCCATGGTTTTAATGCCCTTTCTATAATGGGCACCCAGAACTGTCTCTAATTGTGGGCTAACTGATGTATGGTACATCCCTCAAACCATGTACACTCTCCCCTATCGTGGGCTCCACCTACCCAACCTCAATCTGCAGTCAGAACAAGTACATTTTAGAGTGTGTGTCCTCAGAACACAGATGCCCCCACAGACCCAGGTGCTGGAATAATTCTTGTCCTTCTCTGCACCATCTTCAAGATATCACAGTGCTAGTGAGAATATTGTGACTCAGCACTCCAGTCAGTGACTCAGTGTTGCGGTCACCAGTGAGAGACTCACCGCTCATATCACGGACGATTGCTTGTTGACGCAGGACCTTCACCTCTGGGGGGCCTCTCTCTGAAACACATTGAAGGTAAATACCTGTTATTGCAGTTGCACAGGAGCTAACCAAAGGCAATTTTTTTTGCAACATTAACTGAGGATGGGAGTCAAAACCTTTTAATGGAGTGGGGGAGAGAGTCAGCACCTTATGGGGAGGGGAGAGTCAGCACCTTCAGGGGAAGGGGGAGAGAGAGTCAGCACCTTCAGGGGAGGGGGTGAAAGAGTCAGCACCTTCAGGGGAGGGGAGGGGCGGGGGGAAGAGTCAGCACCTTCAGGGGAGGGGGGAGAGAGTCAGCACCTTCAGGGGAGGGGGGAAAGAGAGTCAGCACCTTCAGGGGAGGGGGGAGAGAGTCAGCACCTTCAGGGGAGGGGGGAAGAGAGTCAGCACCTTCAGGGGAGGGGGGAAGAGAGTCAGCACCTTCAGGGGAGGGGGGAAAGAGAGTCAGCACCTTCAGGGGAGGGGGGAGAGAGTCAGCACCTTCAGGGGAGGGGGGAAGAGAGTCAGCACCTTCAGGGGAGGGGGGGGGAGAGTCAGCACCTTGAGGGAAGGAGAGAATGAGGAATTGATTGCATGGTCGTGGTTATTGGGGGGCTGTAGTCGCGAGGCAGTAATCGCGGTGCAGCGAGGGATGGATAGTTACCGCTCATGTCTCTGACCATGGCTTGTTTACGCAGAATCTTTGATTCCTGAAGTCTTTTCTCTGCAACAGAAAAATATGAAAAACATAAATAATTACCTTTAAATGGGCATCTCAGTTTAACATTTAAATAAGTGTTGTTACATAAGAAATAGGAGCAAGAGTACCATTCGGCCCCTCGAGCCTGTTCTCCCATTCAATGAGATCATGGCTGATCTTTTACCTCAACTCCACTTTCCCGCCCTATCCCCATATCCCTAGATTCCATTAGATTCCAAAAATCTATCGATCTCTACCTCAAATATACTCAACAACTGAGCTTCCACAACACTTTGGAGCAGAGAATTCACACAGTACCTCACAGATATATAACAATCCAAGCCTAGTCTCTATGGGCAACAGTCCGAAACACTGAACAGAACCATAGGTTTGTCCCTGTTGCATATCATGCAATCCTTCTGTAATGTCACAACAGGCTGAGCAAATTAAAAGTATACCAGCAGGGACCGAGCTCTGTTTGAGCAAGACCAGCATAGCTTGTTTATCAGAGGGAGAGAAAGACAGAGACAGACAGACAGAGAGAGATTACCCGATTACCCCCAGCCCCAGTTAGCCTATCCCCAGGGCCCAGCCCCAGTCAGCCTATCCCCAGGGCCCAGCCCCAATCAGCCTGTCCCCAGGGCCCAGCCCCAGTCAGCCTATCCCCGGGGCCCAGCCCCAGTCAGCCTATCCCCAGGGCCCAGCCCCAATCAGCCTGTCCCCAGGGCCCAGCCCCAGTCAGCCTATCCCCGGGGCCCAGCCCCAGTCAGCCTATCCCCGGGGCCCAGCCCACATCAGCCTATCCCCGGGGCCCAGCTCCAATCAGCCTATCACCAGGCTCAGCCCCAATCAGCCTATCCCCAGGGCCCAGCCCCATTCAGCCTATCCCCGGGGCCCAGTCCCAGTCAGCCTATCCCCGGGGCCCAGTCCCATGCCCCAGTCAGCCTATCCCCGGGGCCCAGTCCCATGCCCCAGTCAGCCTATCCCCGGGGCCCAGCCCCAATCAGCCTATCCTCGGGGCCGAGCCCCAGTCAGCCTATCCCCGGGGCCCAGTCCCATGCCCCAGTCAGCCTATCCCCGGGGCCCAGTCCCATGCCCCAGTCAGCCTATCCCCGGGGCCCAGCCCCAATCAGCCTATCCCCGGGGCCCAGCCCCAATCAGCCTATCCCCAGTGCCCAGCCCCATTCAGCCTATCCCCGGGGCCCAGCCCCATGCCCCAGTCAGCCTATCCCCGGGGCCCAGCCCCATTCAGCCTATCCCCGGGGCCCAGCCCCATGCCCCATTCAGCCTATCCCCGGGGCCCAGCCCCATTCAGCCTATCCCCGGGGCCCAGCCCCATGCCCCAGTCAGCCTATCCCCAGGGCTCAGCCCCATTCAGCCTATCCCCAGGGCCCAGCCCCATGCCCCAGTCAGCCTATCCCTGGGGCCCAGCCCCATTCAGCCTATCCCCGGGGCCCAGCCCCATTCAGCCTATCCCCAGGCCCAGCCACATGCCCCAGTCAGCCTATCCCCGGGGCCCAGCCCCATTCAGCCTATCACCAGGGCCCAGCCCCAATCAGCCTATCCCCAGTGCCCAGCCCCATTCAGCCTATCCCCGGGGCCCAGCCCCATGCCCCAGTCAGCCTATCCCCGGGGCCCAGCCCCATTCAGCCTATCCCCGGGGCCCAGCCCCATGCCCCATTCAGCCTATCACCGGGGCCCAGCCCCATTCAGCCTATCCCCGGGGCCCAGCCCCATGCCCCAGTCAGCCTATCCCCGGGGCTCAGCCCCATTCAGCCTATCCCCAGGGCCCAGCCCCATGCCCCAGTCAGCCTATCCCTGGGACCCAGCCCCATTCAGCCTATCCCCGGGGCCCAGCCCCATGCCCCAGTCAGCCTATCCCCGGGGCTCAGCCCCATTCAGCCTATCCCCAGGGCCCAGCCCCATGCCCCAGTCAGCCTATCCCTGGGGCCCAGCCCCATTCAGCCTATCCCCGGGGCCCAGCCCCATTCAGCCTATCCCCAGGGCCCAGCCCCATGCCCCAGTCAGACTATCCCTGGGGCCCAGCCCCATTCAGCCTATCCCCAGGCCCAGCCCCATGCCCCAGTCAGCCTATCCCCGGGGCCCAGCCCCATTCAGCCTATCCCCGGGGCCCAGCCCCATTCAGCCTATCCCCAGGGCCCAGCCACATGCCCCAGTCAGCCTATCCCTGGGGCCCAGCCCCATTCAGCCTAACCCCAGGGCCCAGCCCCATTCAGCCTATCCCCGGGGCCCAGCCCCATTCAGCCTATCCCCAGGGCCCAGCCCCATGCCCCAGTCAGCCTATCCCCGGGGCCCAG
Source organism: Pristiophorus japonicus (assembly GCF_044704955.1). Lineage (NCBI taxonomy): Eukaryota > Metazoa > Chordata > Chondrichthyes > Pristiophoridae > Pristiophorus > Pristiophorus japonicus. Next base: position 29,566,706 of record NC_091989.1, read on the forward strand.
CCCCATTCAGCCTAACCCCAGGGCCCAGCCCCATGCCCCAGTCAGCCTAACCCCAGGGCCCAGCCCCATGCCGCACCTTTCCGTAGAGTTGGTCTTCGGCGTTTCTTGTTCAGCCCGTCCTCCATGTCAGTGTCAGGTGAAGCCATATCTTTGCTGTCCGGAGTCTCCTCACCATTCTTTCTCTCCCCTTCTGTGTTCTCTGCCTTCACCTCAGCGAGCTGCTTCTGTTCACTCTTACTCTGTGGGTCCTCCATCTTTGCCGCCGTATTTTTATGTTTCGTCCTGTCTTCCAAGTCTGTTCTGATTGATTCTCTGTTCTTCAGTGTCAGATCAGCACATTCAGCCTGAGTGTCCTGCAGAGCAAAGCATGCAGTCGTGAGTTCACCGTCGCCCTACTCACTGGGCGAGGCCCCTTGGCTTTGCAGGGCAATAACCGCAGGGCCACAGCTAGACTAGGATCAGATGCATGAAACAATGTTAAGGCCCATTCAAGCCCATCAAATTCGCTACTTTCACAGCCCATGGAGAGTTTACCATCTCATGGACGCTACCCCAACCATTTAATCTCTCAAGGGAACGTCGATCCTTAAAGGGAATGAAGTGAAATTCCCGAGAGTTGTTGGGCGATGATCCGCTCAATGCTCAGAGAAAGAAAGGGATGAAGGATTGATACAGTCAAAATCTTCAAATAACAATCGGTGGGAGTGGAGTGTTTCTGCATCGAGGCACAAATCAAGGACACAAAACACAGGGCATTCCCCAAGGCTGAAACTTTGTTTTATCCAACACTGGAAGTCACCTTTAATGGAAAAATTGCAGAATGAATTATAATCAGAACCCAGTTAGTCAGATACACCTTGGTACAACACCATCAGTCAGAGACACCTTGTTATAGTTAGAGTTAGGCACACATCATTAAAACTACTTCTGCCCATACCTTCGCTGCCACTTCCCTTCCCTTTATCCAGTTTGAGGGACAGAATGTGAGGGCGGGGAGAGTCCGATGGAGGGAGACAGAGGGATGGACAGTGAGAGGGAAGGTGTGAGGAAGGAAGGGGAGAGCAAGGGAGAGAGGGAAGGTGAGAGGGAGGGAGGGTCTGAGGGTGGAGAGTGAGTGAGGAGAGAGGGAAGGAGGGTGTGAGGGCTGAGAGTGAGGGAGGAGAGAGGGAGGGAGGGTGTGAGGGCAGAGAGCAAGGGAGGAGAGAGGGAGGGACGGTGTGAGGGCAAAGAGCGAGGGAGGGAAGGTGAGAGGGAGGGCGCGAGAAAGGGTGGTCACGGGGGAGCGAGGACGCAGGGGAGGGAGGTCGAGAGGGAGGAAGGGAGGTCGAGAGTGAGGGAGGGCACGGGGGAGGGAGGGAGTGTGTGATTTCTGTTCACCTGATTAAGGGCGTGTCTTTGGTCGAAGAGCTGTGGAAAGCCCAGATGAGTACAAACAGCATGTTTCTTTGTGGCTCCGGCAGCCCTTGTACTAAATGTACAGCTTGCGAGCGGGAATCCACCCCTCCCCTCCACAGGGTCAGCCCTGGGATCTTTCCGAAGTCTTTTCTAGTCCAAATCATCTTTATATACAGAAAAGAAAAGTGGACCCAGCACTGAGCAGTGGGGCAACCCCATTCCTGCCCCGCTCCAGCCCCGCTCCTAACCCTGCTCCGGCCCCGCTCCCGACCCTGCTCCGGCCCCGCTCCCGACCCTGCCCCCACCTCACTCCCGATCCTGCTCCAGTCCCAGTTACATTAACACTTTATTTCCATCACATTCCCAAATTATTTTCCCATCATGTTCCCAACAAATATTTATCCATCCCATTCCCAGCCGGATATTTTTCCAGTCAGGTAATTATCAATCTCACTCCATTCCCAGATAATTAATCAACCCCATTGCTCACCAGAGAATTATCCAATCTCACACCGAACAAAGATATTTATCCCAATCCCGACCAGCTATGTATATCATCCCAGTTTCAAAGAGATCATTACCTAATCCCATTCCCAATGGATATTAATTCCTTCTGATTCCCAACCAAATATTTATCCAATTTCAGTCTCCTCCGATGCCTCTGCAGAAATCAGAAACTCAATGGTGGATGAACTCTAGATGGAAAAGCACTCCACAGCCCTCCAGAGAACTGTGCTCAACACGACCACACTCGCTTAGTTTATCCTGAGTCACTGCAAGCTGCTAATTTCGGGAGTGTGTGAAGACGATACTTTGAGTCACTCTGTGCTGTGACTGACCTCGGGGAAAGGTCCCCTGGGAATGACCTCGGGAAGACCCCTGGGATTGACCTCGGGGAAAGGTCCCCTGGGAATTACCTCGGGGAAAGGTCCCCTGGGATTGACCTCAGGAAAAGGTCCCCTGGGAATGACCTCGGGAAGACCCCTGGGATTGACCTCAGGGAAAGGTCCTCTGGGAATGACCTCGGGGAAAGGTCCCCTGGGATTGACCTCGGGGAAAGGTCCCCTGGTTTCGGACATCGGTGATGCCCCATTAGAACCATGTCATGTAACTATACACAGTTTCTATAGTGACAACCAGTCACATCAAAGCCTTTTGCCATCACTGTGAAACTCCAAACCTGCCAATCACATTAACTTCACCCAATCTACCCCTGACCCTTCGGTGTACGGTCTGTGGGTGCTGACCTTGCTGGGGTACGTTCTGTGGGTGCTGTCTCTGCTGGGTACGTTCTGTGGGTGCTGACCCTGCTGGGTACGGTCTGTGGGTGCTGGTTCTGCTGGGATACAGTCTGTGGGTGCTGACCCTGTTGGGTACGGTCTGTGGGTGCTGACCCTGCTGGGTACGTTCTGTGGGTGCTGGTTCTGCTGGGGTACGGTCTGTGGGTGCTGACCCTGCTGGGTACGGTCTGTGGGTGCTGACCTTGCTGGGATATGGTCTGTGGGTGCTGACCCTGCTGGGTACGTTCTGTGGGTGCTGACCCTGCTGGGGTACGGTCTGTGGGTGCTGACCTTGCTGGGATACGGTCTGTGGATGCTGGTTCTGCTGGGTACGGTCTGTGGGTGCTGACCCTGCTGGGGTATGGTCTGTGGGTGCTGACCCTGCTGGGTACGTTCTGTGGGTGCTGACCCTGCTGGCTACGTTCTGTGGGTGCTGACCCTGCTGGGGTACGTTCTGTGGGTGCTGATCCTGCTGGGTACGTTCTGTGGGTGCTGACCCTGCTGGGGTATTGACCCTGCTGGGGTATTGACTCTACTGGGTGAATGGACAGGTCATTTTGCGAGGGAGCATGACCGCTGAACCTGACGTCGGAGTTCTCTTACCATCAGGGGTCAGTGATCCACAACAAGTCCTCGGCACAGATTCCCGCCTTAGATCTGTCCCGTCAGCTGACCAAACACAGCACAGACCACGAGAGCTCAATGTGACTCAGCACCACAAGGGCCAATGACCCACTGCCCCTTCAGAGAGGAACACACATACACGTGAATCGGATTTATACTGCATGCACCGACCCAAAGGGAAGTAGGTCCCAGTGCAACAGGGAAAATGAAGTTTTTACCTGCCAGACATTGTCCGAGAGGAGCTGTGTGTTGGTCAGCAGATACTGCAGTGTCTCCAGCTTCTGTTCCAGGAGCTGCTCACGCTGCAAAGCTTCCTACAACAGAGAAAACACCTTTACTTACCTGCCGCAAGCAGTCATGGGCCCACTGTAACCCTAGCAACACACACTCACAGTCATAGGGCCCATGGTAACCCTAGCAACATATGCTCGCTGTCATGGACCCAGCCTAGCCCTAGCAACACACACTGGCTGTCATAGGGCCCACGGTAACCCTAGCAACACACACTGACTGTCATCGGCCCATGCAGCAAGTTCAAGGCCAAACATGGACAGTCATTCAAACTTACTGCTGCTCCCGAATCTTTAGGAAGCAACAGGAGACGTGGAGAGGGGGAAACCCTAATACATAAGATTCTGACGAAGGGTCACAGACCCGAAACGTTAACTCTGTTTCTCTCCACAGATGCTGCCTGACCTGCTGACATTTCCAGCATTTTCTGTTTTTATTTCAGATTCCAGCATCCGCAGTATTTTGCTTTTGTACATAAGATTCCTGCTGCTGAATCACGGCAATGACCGCAGGTGAGGAGCGGGTGCCATTGCTCCTAACGTCTGGCTCAAGAAAGAACCGACGCGGCGGATGGTTGTATGGTCCTAGAGATGAAAGAGTATCAACAGAATAAAAACCTTTTCAGTCCCTGATCAACGATCTGTGTCTGACCCACTGCCCAACCCATGGGGGAAGGAGTCAAGGTTGAAGAGTTGAAAGGAGAGTGCTATAATGTTTGTGGTTCAGTGTGGCAGAGTCACAAGCGAAGAACTTCTGACTAGCAACTGACCAGCATTGGTCACACCTGTCAAGTATCATCTTTAATGTCAGCGTCCTGCTTGAATGCCAAATGGCAACATTGAACAGACACAATCAGAAGTAAATTTTAACCGAAATATAACTGCAGCAGTGGAACGTATACGCCCGCCATTGGTGCAATCTGTTCCAGTAGCATTGGAAAGTGTTGAAAATGGATGTGCTGCTCACCTGAAGATACTCCGCTAGCTGGTTCAGCTCCCGCGAGAAAGGATTCATGCAGTCAGCGGAGTGCTGAAGAGACACAAGGGGAATCAATAGAGCATGTAACCAATGTCTGGGAGGGAGTTACAGACAGGAAGCGATGTCTGAGAATGAGTTACAGACAGGAACTGATGTCTGGGAATGATTTACAGACTGGAATCAATGTCTGGGAGTGAGTTACTGACAGGAAGCGATGTCTGGGAGTGAGTTACTGACTGGTACTGATGTCTGGGCGTGAGTTACAGACAGGAAGCGATGTCTGGGAGTGAGTTACTGACTGGTATTGATGTCTGGGCGTGAGTTACAGACATGAATCAATGTCTGGGAATGAGTTACTGACAGGTACTGATGTCTGGGCGTGAGTTACAGACATGAATCAATGTCTGGGAGTGAGTTACAGACAGGAAGCAATGTCTGGGAGTGAGTTACAGATAAGAATCAATTTCTGGGAATGAGTTACAGACAGGAAGCGATGTCTGGGAGTGAGTTACAGACAGGAAGCAATGTCTGGGAGTGAGTTACAGACAGGAAGCGATGTCGGGGAGTGAGTTACAGACAGTGGGTAACACTCTGTGTTTAAACTCCTGTGTACAGTTAAGGCAACCGAGATAATTGACATCACCATCTGATGATGTAGAGGGCAGAATCGGGCAGGATGAGAGGAGAAGAATTTTAATACGCAGTGAGCGGTTGTGAACTGGAATGCACTGCCTGAAAGGATGGTGAAAGCAGATTCACTAGTAACTTTCAGAAGGGAATTTGATAAATACCTGAAAAGATGAAATTTGCAGGGCTGTGGGGAAAGAGCATGGGAGTGGGATTAATTGGATAGCTCTTTCAAAGGACTGGAACAGACTCAATGGGCCAAATGGCCGTCTTCTGTGCTGTATCATTCTGTATGGCTCAGAGACATGGACCATGTACAGTAGACGCCTCAAGTCGTTGGAGAAATACCACCAACGATGCCTCCGCAAGATCCTACAAATCCCCTGGGAGGACAGACGCACCAACATTAGCATCCTCGACCAGGCCAACATCCCCAGCATTGAAGCACTGACCACACTTGATCAGCTCCGCTGGGCAGACCACATCATTCGCATGCCAGACACGAGACTCCAGAATGTTGATGGTGGGGGATTTGGTGATGGTAAGAGATGTTTGGAGTGATGGTGGACAATGCAGGAGCGTAAGAGCCTTCAGCCCTCGTCATAAAGTCACCCGCCACAGGGATCCACGGTTTTGATTGCCGTGTATTGTCTGTGTAATGGGATGTATCAGTTCCTATCACATTCAAGGAACAAGGCTGGAGGCCTCCCCGTTCTGCGGGTCTTTGCAGTATTCTGGGTTCAAGTCCATGCACAGCATTCTGGGACACCATTTTGTCTCTCACATCCCTCCAATTCATGCTCTATCTAATCTATCCCAACATTGTCATCTCTCATCCTGAGCAGATACAATCAAAATACTTAGCTCTCACACTGCCCCACCCCCACACTCCACCCCTCTCACACAGTCCCTCCCCAACACTCTGCCCCTCCCCCAAACTCTGCCTCTCCCCCGCACTCCATACTCCCAATCCCAAATCCCAACCTAACAAACCGACTCCCAATCCCAACCCAACAAACCATATTCCCAATCCCAATAAACCTTTTTCCCAATCCCACCAAACCATACTCCCAATCCCAACAAACCATATTCCCAATCCCAACCCAACAAACCATATTCCCAATCCCAACCCAACAAATCGTACGCTCAATCCCAACAAACCGTACTCCCAATCCCAAACCAAAAAATCGTGCTCCCAATCCCAACAAACTATACTCCCAATCCCAACCCAACAAACCATAATTCCCAATCCCAACAAACCGTATTCCCAATCCCAAACCATACTCCCAATCCCAACCCAACAAATCGTGCTCCCAATCCCAACAAACCGTATTCCCAATCCCAACAAACCATACTCCCAATCCCAACAAACCGTATTCCCAATCCCAACAAACCATATTCCCAATCCCAACCCAACAAATCATACTCCCAATCCCAACAAACTGTATTCCTAATCTCAACAAATTGTACTCCCAATCCCAACAAACCGTATTCCCAATCCCACAAACCGTATTCCCAATCCCAACAAACTGTATTCCCAATCCCAATCCAACAAACGGTACTCCCAATCCAACAAACTTCTCCCAAGCCAACAAACTACTCCCAATCCAACAAACCATACTCTCAACCCAACAACTACCTACAGCAGTGAGAATCAGCATCTCTATCAGATGCAATCACACCCAACAACTCCTGGAGTTTATACAGCACCTTTAATGTAAAGAAACACCCCAATGTGCTTCACAAACAGGCATAAGAGAAATAGACGCTGAACCAGAAGAGGCTAGATTAAGAGGGGTGAACAAAAGCTTCATTAAAAAGATGGATTTGGAAAAGGTTTTCAAAGGTTGATAGGGAGATGTTTGGAGAGCGAGTACCATTAATGAAGGATTTTCCACTAATGGTGGGCAAAGGGACTGCACAATGTGGAGAAGGCCAGAGTCAGGTCAGACAAGAGTGGGGGTGATATAGGGCTAGAGGAGATTGCGGTGACGGTGAGCCGAGGTCATGGAGGGAATAATCGATGAGGAGAAAAATGTTAAATGTAATGCATTGGGGGTATACAAATCCACGAGGAGATGGGCGATGGGTGACCAGGACAGGATGTGTGTGGCAGAGATTTGTACAAGTCGGGAGTTTATTTAGGATGAGAGACCAACAAGGAGGGCAATGAAGTAGTCAAGTGCGGAGCTGACAAGGGCATGTAAAGGAATATAGGAATAGGAGGAGGCCATTCATCTCCTGGAGCCTGTTGCATCATTCAGTGAGATCATGGCTGATTTGTATGCTAACTCCATCCAATTGCCATGGCTCTTTATCCTTTTATACCATTTTCTAGCAAAAATCCATCCATCTCCGATTTAAAATTATAAGAGTGTAAGAGGCAGTGTTGTGGAGATTGAAGTAATCGGTCTTAGTGATAAAATGTGAGCTTTAGACCTCAGTTCAGGATCAAACAGAATGCCAAGATAGAAAATGGTGATTAAGACAGGGAGCGTGGTTGGATAGTTAGTTGGGATCAATGGCAAAGGAGCAGATTCTGTGGTAAGGTCCGTGGACAGTAAGGATTTGAGCGAAGGGAGTTAAGAAAGGGTGGGCACTGTGCTTGAGGATCTTAGAGAGGGTCATAGAGTCACACAACACAGGAGGCTATTCAGCCATCATGTCGGCTCTTTGAAAGAGCTATGCAATTAGTCCCACTCCCCTGCTCCTTCCACAGAGCTCTGCACATTTTTCCTTTTTAAGTATTTATCCAATTTCTTTTTGAAAATGTATTATTGAATCTTCTTCCACCATTCTTTCAGGCAGTGTTTTCCTGATCATAACCACTCGATGTATAAATAATATTCTCCTCAGCTCCCCCTCTGGTTCTTTTGCCAATCACCTTAAATCTATGTCCTCTGGTTACCGGCCCTCCTGCCACTGCAAACAATTTCTCCTTATTTATTCTATCATAGCCCCTCAAGATTTTGAACACCTCTATTAAATCTCCCCTTAACCTTCCTTGCTCTAAGGAGAAAAATCCCAGCTTCTCCAGTCCCCATCACTGAAAACCTTCATCCCTGGTTCGAGGTTGGATGTTTTGGGGGCTGGACTGGTGGCAGTGGTTTGAAGAGGAAAGGGACAATCTTGAGGAAATTTAGATGTCAGTTAGCATGGGGGCCAGGGAAGAGGAGCTGAACGGGGCAGGAGCAGGAGGTAGGGCATTTTGATAAGTTGAGCTTGGAGATGCAAAGTGGGGAAGCAGGTCCTAGTCAGCAATGGATAGAAGAGAAGGCTTGGGGTGATCGTAAGGCTAGGAGGCAGCTGCATATATTGTCATGATCTTAGAGATGAGAAAGTTTGTGAGCTCCTTATATTTGGTGCCTGGAGAAGATGGAAGAGGCAGCAAGGTGGGATGAAGGAGCCAGGTTTCAGTGTCTGGGGTACTGTCTGATACGTACTGTGATTCTGAAGCTGGGGTTCTCTCGTTGGGGAGATACAGTTGGACTGAAGTCACCAGGCAGTTGTGAATCACTGTTGGGAAAAATGCAACCAAATTAGTGGATATTATGAATTAAAACCAAACTCAGGAGCTGAAAAGTGTGCTATTTGTGTCTGCGTTTGTTTCTGCATACATGTGCATGTGTGCATGAGTGTGTGTCTGTCTGTGCGTGTGTGTATGAGCGTGTTTGTGTCTGTGCGTTTGTGTGAGTGTGTTTGTTTGTGCATATGAGCGTGAGCAAGTGTGTATGTGTCTGTATGTATGAGCGTGTGTGTGTGTGCTCAGGTGAGTGTGAGAGACCTCTCCAGGTGGTGGTGGGGGGGGGGCTTTAATCTATTTTGTCTGCTGACCACAAGGATAGACCTCAGACGAGCTTTTAAATTACATTTTGCTATGTTTGAAGTCCCTGATATTCCCAATTGTTGGACAGTTCTGGTACACGTATCTGCGCCAATTATCAGGACAAGTTGCATAAACTAGGTTTGTATTGCCTTCAGTTTAGATGGTTGGGGATGTGTGTGTGTGGGGAGGGGGGGGGGGGCACTTAATCAAGGTGTTTAAAATTATTAAAGGATTTGATAGCATAGATAGAAACTAGTTCCTCTTGTGGGGGAGTCCAGAACAAAGGGGTTTAACCTTAAAATTAGAGTTTGGCCGTTCAGGAGTGATGTCAGGAAACACTTCTTCACACAAAGGTTGGTTGAAATCTGGAACTTCCTGCCCCAAAAAGCTGTGGATGCTGAGGATCAATTAGAACTTTCAAGATTGAGATCGATAGATTTTTGTTGGGTTAATGTTATGATGGGATATGGAGCAAAGACAGGTAAATGGGGTTAAGATGCAGATCAGCCATGATCTAACTGAATGGCAGAACAGGCTGGAGGGGCTGAATGGCCTCCTCCTGTTCCTATTTTCCAAGTTAACAAGTTCAGCTTCCTTTCTGTCCCCAGTTCTAAATCATTTCTGTACAATTGAAAGTTTAATATTCCCTGAGGTATCCTGATAATCACCTCCTTCCAAACAGATGCAGTTCCGTGTACAACTGAACGCTGCTTCCTCTGAAGTACTGATCTCATTGATCTGGGCTTTATGCTTTGGTGCAGGATCGGACACAAGGATCTCCCTCCTGGAATGGAAGTTATATTGCAGTCGCATGCACCACCAAAACCTTACATACAACCTTCTTCCAATGTGGAGCGAGGTGGGGGGTAGGTTCAATCAACGTGAGGCACTATCAGTGAGTGGAGACTGTTAGTCAGACCAAAATCAGATGTTACAGACACTCTCTTAATGAGGAGCATGGGTAAAAGTAGCTGAGAGTGTTGGTGAGTGATGTAACTGGTCAGCTTGTAGTCAGATGACAGCATACAAGAGCTTTGGTTTGAGGTAGAATGATACCAGAGATAATAGAGGGGTTAAGGAGGAGGTGAAATGACAACCCATTTATCACGGTTGAGGACAACGGCAGAACATAAGAACATAAGAATTAGGAACAGGAGTAGGCCATCTAGCCCCTCGAGCCTGCTCCGCCATTCAACAAGATCATGGCTGATCTGGCCATGGACTCAGCTCCACTTACCCGCCCGCTCCCCATAACCCTTAATTCCCTTATTGGTTAAAAATCTATCTATCTGTGACATTCAATGAGCTAGCCTCAACTGCTTCCTTGGGCAGAGAATTCCACAGATTCACAACCCTCTGGGAGAAGAAATTCCTTCTCAACTCGGTTTTAAATTGGCTCCCCCGTATTTTGAGGCTGTGCCCCCTAGTTCTAGTCTCCCCGACCAGTGGAAACAACCTCTCTGCCTCTATCTTGTCTATCCCTTTCATTATTTTAAATGATTCTATAAGATCACCCCTCATCCTTCTGAACTCCAATGAGTAAAGACCCAAGTCGACTCAATCTATCATCATAAGGTAACCCCCTCATCTCCAGAATCAGCCTAGTGAATCGTCTCTGTACCCCCTCCAAAGCTAGTATATCCTTCCTTAAGTAAGGTGACCAAAACTGCATGCAGTACTCCAGGTGCGGCCTCACCAATACTCGATACAGTTGCAGAAGGACATCCCTGCTTTTGTACTCCATCCCTCTCGCAATGAAGGCCAACATTCCATTCGCCTTCCTGATTACCTGCTGCACCTGCAAACTAACTTTTTGGGATTCATGCACAAGGACCCCCAGGTCCCTCTGCACCGCAGCATGTTGTAATTTCTCCCCATTCAAATAATATTCCCTTTTACTGTTTTTTTTCCCCAAGGTGGATGACCTCACACTTTCCGACATTGTATTCCATCTGCCAAACCTTAGCCCATTCGCTTAACCAATCTAAATCTCTTTGCAGCGTCTCTGTGTCCTCTACACAACCCGCTTTGCCACTAATCTTTGTGTCATCTACAAATTTTGTTACACTACACTCTGTCCCCTCTTCCAGGTCATCTATGTATATTGTAAACAGTTGTGGTCCCAGCACCGATTCCTGTGGCACACCACTAACCACCGATTTCCAACCCGAAAAGGACCCATTTATCCCGACTCTCTGCTTTCTGTTCGCCAGCCAATTCTCTATCCATGCTAATACATTTCCACTGACTCCGCATATCTTTATCTTCTGCAGTAACCTTTTGTGTGGCACCTTATCGAATGCCTTTTGAAAATCTAAAAACACCACATCCATCGGTACACCTCTATTCACCATGCTCGTTATATCCTCAAAGAATTCCAGTAAATTAGTTAAACATGATTTCCCCTTCATGAATCCATGCTGCGTCTGCTTGATTGCACTATTCCTATCTAGATGTCCCGCTATTTCTTCCTTAATGATAGTTTCAAGCATTTTCCCCACTACAGGTGTTGAACTAACCGGTCTATAGTTACCTGCCTTTTGTCTGCCCCCTTTTTTAAACAGAGGCATTACATTAGCTGCTTTCCAATCCGCTGGTACCTCCCCAGAGTCCAGAGAATTTTGGTAGATTATAACGAATGCATCTGCTATAACTTCCGCCATCTCTTTTAATACCCTGGGATGCATTTCATCAGGACCAGGGAACTTGTCTATCTTGAGTCCCATTAGCCTGTCCAGCACTACCCCCCTAGTGATAGTGATTGTCTCAAGGTCCTCCCTTCCCACATTCCTGTGACCAGCAATTTCTGGCATGGTTTCTGTGTCTTCCTCTGTGAAAACCGAAGCAAAATAATTGTTTAATGTCTCAGCCATTTCCACATTTCCCATTATTAAATCCCCCTTCTCATCTTCTAAGGGACCAACATTTACTTTAGTCACTCTTTTCCGTTTTATATATCTGTAAAAGCTTTTACTATCCGTTTTTATGTTTTGCGCAAGTTTACCTTCGTAATCTACCTTTCCTTTCTTTATTGCTTTCTTAGTCATTTTTTGCTGTCATTTAAAATTTTCCCAATCTTCTATTTTCCCACTAACCTTGGCCATCTTATACGCAGAAGATAGGGAGAGGTCGATATGTTGGCAAGGAAACAGCGAAGTAGGGGAAGGTAGAGGTCAGGACCTAGGACAGAAGGCAATTGAGAGTGCCGGTACAATCCATGGAAAAGATGGAGGTAATCTGCAGGGTAAAGAAGGCTGGGGGTAGAGTTTAAAGACTAGGAAAGAGTGAGGAGCACAGAACAAGAGTGGGAAGAGGAGGCAGCAGGAAGCGAGTGCATAGCCTTGGCCCCTGGTGATCGGGAGCGAGACCCTGGTGATTGGGAGTGCAAGACCCTAGTGATTGGACACGCAAGACTCTGGTGATTGGACGCGCAAGACCCTGGTGATTGGGAGCACAAGCTTCTGGTGATTGGGCACGCAAGACTCTGGTGATTGGGCCTGCAAGCTTCTGGTGATTGGGCGCGAGACCCTGATGATTGGGAGCGCAGGACCCTGGTGATTGGACGCGCAAGACCCTGGTGATTGGGAGCGCAAGCTTCTGGTGATTGGGCACGCAAGACTCTGGTGATTGGGCCTGCAAGCTTCTGGTGATTGGGCGCGAGACCCTGGTGATTGGGAGCACAGGACCCTGGTGATTGGGAGCGCAAGACCCTGGTGATTGGGAGCGCAAGACCTTGATGATTGGGAGCGCAAGACCCTGGTGATTGGGAGCGAGACCCCGGTGATCAGGAGCAAGACCCTGGTGATTGGGAGCGAGACCCCGGTGATTAGGAGCAAGACCCTGGTGATTGGGCGCGCAAGACCCTGGTGATCAGGAGCGAGATTTCGGTGATCAGGAGCAAGACCCTGGTGATTGGGCGCGCAAGACCCTGGTGATGAGGAGCGAGACCCCCGGTGATCAGGAGCAAGACCCTGGTGATTGGGCGCGCAAGACCCTGGTGATCAGGAGCGAGACCCCGGTGATCAGGAGCAAGACCCTGGTGATTGGGCACGCAAGATCCTGGTGATCGGAGCTGCAGCCAATGGCTTTGCGAAGTGTACGGTCAATCACCAGCCCCAATACTCGTGCCTCGCAAACTCCATGTTGTGTTGCAGGGCGACGGTTTTCTGTTCTCTGCCTTCACGAATTCTGAGCAACATCGTTGCCGTGGAAACAACTGAGCAAAGTCTATAATCACAGTCAAGCTGCCGACAGCCCTCCTCCGCAGGACGGGTCCCTTTAAACCAACCATGATCTGCCAGACACAGGTTCCGATTATTAACATTAGAATTTCGGTGCATTTAAACTCATACCAGGGTAACGGGCATGTCACTGGTGTCAATTGGAGCCGAGCTCAAAGCAAAGTCTTACCATACCTGAACTAGATCGGAAAGAATCGCAGTTTGCTCCACACCTGTTGCCTCCTCTCTGCCCCTCGACTTCCTCCTGCACTTCAACACCCTCAATGCGCCTCGACCCCACTCCTTGCTGATACCCTCCACTCTCCCCCTCCCCTGAAGGTGCTGACTCTCTCCCCCTCCCCTGAAGGTGCTGACTCTCTTCCCCCTCCCCTGAGGGTGCTGACTCTCTCCCCCTCCCCTGAAGGTGCTGACTCTCCCCCCTCCCCTGAAGGTGCTGACTCTCTCCCCCTCCCCGGAAGGTGCTGACTCTCTCCTGCCTCCCCTGAAGGTGCTGACTCTCTCCCCCCTCCCCTGAAGGTGCTGACTGTCTCCCCCCTCCCCTGAAGGTGCTGACTCTCTCCCCCTCCCTTGAAGGTGTTGACTCTCTCCCCCCTCCCCTGAAGGTGCTGACTCTCTCCCCCCCTCCCCTGAAGGTGCTGACTCTCTCCCCCCTCCTCTGAAGGTGCTGACTCTGCCCCCCCCCCCCCCCGCCCCGCCCCACCGAATATATTTCTACGAGCACCATCCTCCTTCTGGTACCTTAATCAAATGGCCACTCTTAATGTGAGGCCTGTCAGCGTGTTGAGGGACATTCCACTGTATGAGGCATCACAGCAGAGCTCACCCTGCCGTCTGCCACTTGTAAACTTTCCAGCAGGGGTCACTGCTTAGCCATTGTCCTGGCTGATCTTCCGCCCCTTACACCACACTCATGAAGGACAACGCAGTTCAGACCAGCGATGGAGCCCACATCTCTCCTGCTCTGTGTAGCTCAGCTCCACAATGTATAAATTCCCTGAACCAGCAGCAACATCCCATACAATATTTTTCATTCTGAAATTTAAAAACTACACAAATAGCTCACTCAAATGGTTCAGCATGTGAATCCACGGCCAAGTGTGGAACTCACCAAATAGAGCAGCAAGATCCCAGGTTGATATCGTGAAAGTGCTGAGGTCACTGACCTCATTATGAACAGTTCTGAGAGCAACAACAGGCCTCCGAAATCTGGCGTCAAGTGGGAATCCAAGCCTCCCATCAACCTTTCCGTGTGTGAGTGTTGGGGGGGGGGGGGGGGGGGGAGGTGGTGGAGATGGAAAGGGAAGTGGACACTCATAAAAACGGGACAATTCAGCAAGGATCAGCGTCTGTGGGACCAGTACACCAGTGAGAGTCAGTGTCTGTGGAACTGTCCCCCAGTGAGAGTCAGTGCCTGTGGAACTGTACCCCAGTGAGAGTCAGTGCCTGTGGAACTGTACCCCAGTGAGAGTCAGTGTCTGTGGAACTGTCCCCCAGTGAGAGTCAATGTCTGTGAAACTGTCCCCCAGTGAGAGTCAGTGCCTGTGGAACTGTACCCCAGTGAGAGTCAGTGTCTGTGGAACTGTCCCCCAGTGAGAGTCAGTGTCTGTGGAACTGTACCCCAGTGAGAGTCAGTGTCTGTGGAACTGTCCCCCAGTGAGAGTCAGTGTCTGTGGAACTGTCCCCCAGTGAGAGTCAATGTCTGTGAAACTGTCCCCCAGTGAGAGTCAGTGCCTGTGGAACTGTACCCCAGTGAGAGTCAGTGTCTGTGGAACTGTCCCCCAGTGAGAGTCAGTGTCTGTGGAACTGTCCCCCAGTGAGAGTCAGTGTCTGTGGAACTGTACCCCAGTGAGAGTCAGTGTCTGTGGAACTGTCCCCCAGTGAGAGTCACTGTCTGTGGAACTGTCCCCCAGTGAGAGTCAGTGTCTGTGGAACTGTGCCCCAGTGAGAGTGAAGGCTTTTCAAGGAGGATGGTGGAAAAAGTAAATTTAAATGTGTTGGCCGGGTGTTCACTACACCGGGTACCCGACACTGGGGAACAACATGAAGACCGAACCCTTCAAGAATATATTTAAGATTTTATCGCGACCTGCCACAACAAAAATATTTCCCTGTCAATACAAAAACATCCAAATCATTACAATGGAGAAAATTACTGAACTTTAAAAGGGTTAATATGTTGCTTGTGCTTTTCTATATTGTTAAATCGCTGGCAGTTTTTACATATAAACAGAGCATCGGATCAGACATGCAGAAACTGGGTGAGAAACAGGCATCGCACGAACGAGTCAACCACAGATTAAAATAATTCTCACCCGCCTTCAAGGTAGACATTGTCCGTGGGACAGTAAGAGCGAGGAGAGTGGGCTCCCCTCACACAAACAAGCAGCTTCTCGCCTCTGGCTCTCACTCCAAGTGACAATCTTTCCCGTGTCGATTAGGAACTCTGACACATTTCTGTTAATTTCCCGAGCATGCTCAGAGAGTTTGAGACGAAGGCTTCTTCCTACCACTGGGCTATTTTTGGAATCGAGTTTGTCATTATTGTGCCGAGAGCTGCCGGTGAGGCCTGGGAATTGAGCAGAGTGACACAGCACTGCACCAGAGTGCTCCCCAGCACAAGTCAGGCAGCCCCGAGAAATACTCACAGTTTTGCCACAAAAGCTCGTCCCTCCTTGTGGTCCCTCAGGCTAATCCAAGGAGGAAAGACCTTCACAAGCAATAGCTCAATCCCTCATTAACCCTTTCCCTCTCACCAGAAAAAGATTCGTTGCATCTAGAGCGAGGTTTGTTGGGGGTGGATTATAAATATACACTGAACTGTGACTGACTCCAGCTCTCACTGTTAGACTCTACGGAAAGGGTCTGCTAACTCTACCAGTACAGGCTCTGAATCCCACTTAGACAGTGCAGAGTTTAACTGGTCCAGTAACTCTCAGTCTGTGGTCAGACCCTGGTTAAAGGGTCCAGTAACTCTCAGTCTGTGGTCAGACCCTGGTTAAAGGGTCCAGTAACTCTCAGTCTGTGGTCAGACCCTGGTTAAAGGGTCCAGTAACTCTCAGTCTGTGGTCAGACCCTGGTTAAAGGGTCCAGTAACTCCCGGTCTGTGGTCAGACCCTGGTTAAAGGGTCCAGTAACTCCCTGTCTGTGGTCAGACCCTGGTTAAAGGGTCCAGTAACTCTCAGTCTGTGGTCAGACCTTGGTTAAAGGGTCCAGTAACACTCAGTCTGTGGTCAGACCCTGGTTAAAGGGCCCAGTAACTCTCAGGCTGTGGTCAAATCCTGGTTAAAGGGTCCAGTAACTCCCGGTCTGTGGTTAGACCCTGGTTAAAGAGTCCAGTAACTCCCGGTCTGTGGTCAGACCCTGGTTAAAGGGTCCAGTAACTCCCGGTCTGTGGTCAGACCCTGGTTAAAGGGTCCAGTAACTCCTGGTCTGTGGTCAGACCCTGGTTAAAGGGTCCAGTAACTCCTGGTCTGTGATCAGACCCTGTTTGGACCTTATATTCAAGCATCAAATGGATTATAAATAAAAATATTAGGGTGGGATGGATTATAAATAAAAATATTAGGGTGGGAAAGTGGAGTTGAGGTCAAAGATCATTATTTAATGGCAGAGCAGGCTCGAAGGGATGTATGGCCTGTTTCTGCTCTTAATTCTTATGTTGTTAATGTTCTTATTGTTAGTGTGGCTCCATAAACCTTCACAGTCGAGTCTGATTGGGATAGGTTGCGACTGTGCCGTGAGATAGAGAATCTTCATCTGGTGATAGAGCACGGCAACCAACTAGTAATCGTTCTAGTTTGTACACTCTCCAAGGCCTTGACATTCTTCCTAAAGTATGGTGCCCAGAATTGAACACAATACTCCAGCTGAAGACTAACCAGTGATTTATAAAGGTTAGCATAACTGCTTTACTTTTGCACTCTATTCCTCTATTAATAAAACCAAAGATCCCATATGCTTTTTTAACAGCCTTCTCAACTTGCCCTGTGTCATGTATGTACATTCTGTTTGTAGCCACCAGATGACGTCATTGTTGGAGGCCATTGAGCAGCACGCACATGGTGCTGCTCGGGTATAAAAGGCCAGCCATTTTAAGAGTCAGGCACTTTGGACCTAAATAAAGCAGAGCCAAGGTTGCACCTTGCTTAGTTAAACAGTACTCAGTTTGAACCGTTATTGCATACATATGCAGTATAATGTAGATAAATGCGAGGTTATCCACTTTGGTAGTAAAAACAAGAAGGCAGAATATTATCTGAATGGTGGCAGATTAGTAAAAGGGAAGGTGCAACAAGACCTGGATGTCATGGTACATCAGTCATTGAAAGTTGGCATACAGGTACAGCAGGCGGTGAAGAAGGCAAATGGCCTTCAGAGCGAGGGGATTTGAGTATAGGAGCAGAGAAGTCTTGCTGCAGTTGTACAGGGCCTTGGTGAGGTCACACCTTGAATATTGTGTGCAGTTTTGGTCTCCTAATCTGAGGAAGGACATTCTTGCTATTGAGTGGGTGCAGTGAAGGTTCACCAGACTGATTCCCAGGATGACAGGACTGACATATGAAGAAAGACTGGATCAACTAGGCTTATATTCACTGGAATTTAGAATAATGAGAGGGGATCTCATACAAACATATAAAATTCTGACGGGATTGGACAGGTTAGATGCAGAAGAATGTTCCCGATGTTGGGGAAGTCCAGAACCAGGGGTAAGCCATTAAGGACAGAAATGAGGAGAAACTTCTTCACTCAGAGAGTTGTGAGCATGTGGAATTCTCTACCACAGAAAGTTGTTGAGGCCAGTTCGTTAGATATATTCAAAAGGGAGTTAGATGTGGCCCTTATGGCTAAAGGGATCAAGGGGTATGGAGAGAAAGCAGGAATGGGGTACTGAAGTTGCATGATCAGCCATGATCATATTGAATGGTGGTGCAGGCTCGAAGGGCCGAATGGCCTATCTCCTGCACCTTTTTTCTATGTTTCTACGTTTCTATAACATTTGGCGACGAGAATACAAGAACCTTTGTTTGCAAAATGAGCATGATTGGATTTTTAGAGAGATTTGTGGGGGGAGAAGATTGGGCAGACTTTGTGAGCTGTTTGAACCAGTACTTCGTGGCCAACAAAATGAAGGGGGTCGACGATGCAGATCGGCACCGGGACGTGTTCCTCATTGTGTGCGGTTCAAAGATCTACGGTCTGATAAAGAATCTACTCATGCCTAGTGATCCAACAGAGAAAACATACGAGGAGTTGTGTACACTGGTACGGGAGCACCTCAAGCCAGACGACAGCATCATCATCTCGAGATACAGGTTTTATACACACGTTCAATCGGAGGGTCAGTGCGCGGCGGAATTCGTTGCCAACCTGAGACGTCTAGCGGAACCATGCAAGTTCGGGACAGTGTTGGCAGACATGCTGTGGGACTTCTTTGTTATCAGTATCAACCACAGGGTGATCCTGCACAAACTTCTGGCGGTGGAGGAGTTGGATTTAAAAAGGGCCATCCAGATCGCTCAACCATGTATGACGACGGACAGGAGTCTAAAGCAAATAGCGGTGAAGAACCGAACCTCGGCAAGTACTGTAAATGCGATTGATTTGGCATTTGGCAGAGCGGCACATGGCAGGGCCTGTCCGGCTGCGTTCGTGAAACCTGTGGCTGCCCAAAGTCTGCCAGAGGGAATGTATCCGACTTCTCCGTGTTGGCGTTGTGGGGGAAATCATCGGCACCAGCAGTGCCAATTTAAGCAATATAGTTGCAAAGGCTGTCTGAGAGTGGGGCATCTCCAGCGCAAATGTCCACAGATGAGCAAGCGAGCTGTGACACACCACGTGGAGGATGAGAGTCAGACTAGCGCGGATCCAGATGCGCAATCCGAGATGCCAGAGGAGGAAGTATATGGACTGTACTCCTTCATAACTAAGAGTAAACCAATTTTGATTAATGTGAAGTTTAACGGGATACCAGTATCGATGGAACTGGACACAGGGGCGAGTCAATCGATCATGAACAAGAGAGCATTTTATAAGCTGTGGGATACTAAGACTGTGAGGCCCAGGCTGAGCCCTGTTAACACCAAGCTGCACACAGACACCAAAGAACTGATAAAGGTGATTGGCAGTGCACAAATTAATGTGTCATATAATGGTGCGGTTCATGAGTTACCGCTGTGGATTGTTCCAGGCAATGGCCCAACGCTGCTCGGCAGGAGCTGGTTGGAGAAAATCAGATGCGACTGGAACGACATAAAGGCGTTGTCATCGGGGGAAGATACATGTGCCCAAATATTGAGCAAGTTCCCCTCGCTGTTCGAACTGGGTATCGGCAACTTCACGGGAGCCAAGGTGCAGATCCACATGGACTCAGGTGCAAGACCCGTCCATCATAAAGCTCAGGCAGTACTGTATATGATGAGGGAGAAGGTCGAAATTGAACTGGACAGACTCCAGCGTGAAGGGATCATATCACCGGTCGAATTTAAAGAATGAGCCAGCTCCATTGTTCTTGTGCTGGCACAGTCAGAATCTGTGGAGACTACAAGGCTACGATCAACAGGGTTTCGAAGCAAGATCAGTACCCGTTACCAAAGGCTGATGACTTGTTTGCAACGTTAGCCAGAGGGAAGTCATTCACAAAACTGGAGTTGATGTCGGCCTATATGACACAGGAGTTGGTTGAGATGTTGAAGAGACTTACGTGCATTAACACGCACAAAGGACTGTTTATTTACCAGAGGTGCCCTTTCAGAATTCGCTCAGCTGCAGCAATATTCCAGAGGAATATGGAAAGTCTACTGAAGTCCGTTCCCAGAACCATCGTGTTCCAAGATGACATCCTGATCACCAGTCATGACTCCAAGGAACATCTGAACGACCTGGAAGAGGTTCTACTGCATTTGGATAGAGTGGGACTCAGACTGAAACGCTCGAAGTGCGTCTTCATGGCACCAGAGGTCGAATTCCTCAGGAGGAAAATCGCTGCTGATGACATCAGACCTACTGACGTGAAAACCAAGGCCATCAAGAATGCACCCAAGCCGCAGAATGTGACGGAGCTGCATTCGTTCATAGGTCTACTCAACTACTTTGGTAACTTCCTACCTAAATTGAGCAGCACCTTACTAGAACCACTGCACATGCTATTGAGAAAAGGCAACAACTGGGTGTGGCGCGCATTGTAAGATAGAGCTTTCGAGAAAGCCACCAATCTACTTTGCTCGAACAAGCTGCTGGTACATTATGATCCATGTAAACGTTTAGTTTTTGCTTGTGATGCATCGTCATATAGAATTGGTTGCGTACTCCAACAAGCCAATGAGTTGGGGAAACTTCAACCTGTTGCGTATGCATCCAAAAGTTTGTCTAAAGCGGAAAGAGCCTATAGCATGGTAGAAAAAGAAGCTTTAGCGTGTGTGTTCAGTGTTAAAAAGATGCATTAATACCTGTTCGGTCTGAGGTTCGAATTAGAGACTGATCACAAGCAAAGGTATCAATATCAACGCTTCATCCTGCATCCAAAGGTGGGCACTGACATTATCTGCCTATGATTATGTCATTCGACTCAGACCTGGCACAGAGAATTGTGCCGATGCTTTGAGCCGGTTGCCGATGCCCACACCAGAGGTGGAAAAGCCACAATCGGCGGATTTAATGTTAATCATGGATGTCTTTGAGAGTGAAGGAACCCCTTTCACGGCTCAACAAGTTAAGACCTGGACCAGCCAGGACCCGATGGTAAAGGTTGCATCCTCAAAGGGAATTGGTCTACCATACCTAAGCAAATGTGCAAGGAGGCCAAACCGTACATTCGTACGAACTGTCTATTCAAGCAGATGGCATATTGTGGGGCATGGCATTGTAATGCCCAAGAAAAGGAGAGAGAAATTCGTGCGTGAGTTACAGAGCACACATACGGGTATATTGATGATGAAGGCCATCGCCAGGTCCCATGTATGGTGGCCAGGAATTGATTCTGAGCTGGAAGCATGCATGCATCAGTGCAACACTTGCATGCAGCTCAGCAAAGCACCAGCAGAATCGCCGCTGAGTCTGTGGTCGTGGCCATCTAAACCTTGGTCCAGGATCCATGTAGATTTTGCAGGTCCCTTCCTGGCCAAGATGTTCTTAGTGGTGGTGGACGCTTATTCGAAGTGGATAGAATGCATAATCATGTCATCCAGCACGTCCACGGCAACCATAGAGAATCTCAATGTCATGTTCGCGACACATGGTCTGCCTGACATAGTGGTGAGCGACAATGGGTCGTGCTTCACCAGTCAGGAGTTTGTGAAACTTAATGGCATAAAACATGTAAGGTCAGCATCGTTCAAGCCTGCGTGCAACGTGCAAGCTGAACGTGCAGTACAAATTATCAAGCAAAGTATGAGGAGGGTAACCCAAGGGTCACTGCAGACCCGCTTGTCCTGCATATTGCTGAGTTACAGGACAAGACCCCACACACTCACAGGATTCTCGCCTGCTGAACTCATGATGAAAAGAGGTCTCAAGACCAAGCTATCTCTGGTACACCCAGATTTAAATAATTATGTTGAATACAGAAGACAAAGTCAACAAGGATACCACGATCATGCAACTGTGTCATGCGAGACTTCTGTTAATGATCCTGTATATATGTTGAACTATGGTCAGGGTCCCAAATGGATTGCTGGTACGATCATGGCCAAGGAGGGCAACAGAGTATTCATTATTAAGCTCAAGAATGGGCAAACTTACAGGAAACACATGGATCAGACAAAGCTGAGACACACAGACGAGCCAGAAAAGTCAGACGAAAAAACCATCGATGACCAGCCAACCTACCAGCAGTCTTCAGAGGACTCAAGGGTCATCAGTGAACCCGGAATTTCCATCACAGACCTGTTCAATAAAAATGGACTTGCAATTCCTGACATGGCCACTGCCACCCCCAACAAGTCAGTCATCCAGCCATCAGCCACAACAGACCCTGCACACTCACCCAAGGCCGGAATCGAACTGAGACAGTCAACCCGGGGGTGCAAAACACCGGACCATCTCAACCTGTGAAAGACTGGGATAAGATCTCAGAGGGGGAATTGTCATGTATGTACATTCTGTTTGTAGCCACCAGATGGCATCATAGAAACATAGAAAATAGGTGCAGGAGCAGGCCATTCAGCCCTTCGAGCCTGCACCACCATTCAATAAGATCATGGCTGATCATTCACCTCGGTACCCCTTTCCTGCTTTCTCTCCATAGCCCTTGATCCCTTCAGCCATAAGGGCCATATCTAACTCCCTCTTTAATATATCTAACGATCTGGCATTAACAACTCCCTGCAGTAGAGAATTCCACAGGTTAACAATTCTCTGATGAAGAAGTTTCTCCTCATCTCGGTCCTAAATGGCTTACCCCATATCCTTAGACTATGACCCCTGGTTCTGGATTTCCCCAACATCGGGAACATTCTTCCTGCATTTAACCTGTCCAGACCTGTCAGAATTTTATATGTTTCTATGAGATCCCCTCTCATTCTTCTAAACTCCAGTGAATACAGGCCCAGTCGATCCAGTCTCTCCTCATATGTCAGTTCTTGCATCCCGGGAAGCAATCTGGTGAACCTTCGCTGCACTCGCTCAATAGCAAGAACATCCTTCCTCAGATTAGGGACCAAAACTGAACACAATATTCCAGGTGAGGCCTCACCAAGGCCCTGTACAACTGCAGTAAGACCTCCCTGCTCCTATACTCAAATCCCCTAGCTATGAAGGCCAGCATGCCATTTGCCTTCTTCACCATCTGCTGTATCTGCATGCCAACTTTCAATGACTGATGTACCATGACACCCAAGTCTCATTGCACCTCCTCTTTTCCTAATCTGCCGCCATTCAGATAATAGTCTGCCTTCGTGTTTTTGCCACCAAAGTGGATAACCTCACATTTATCCACATTATACTGCATCTGCCATGCATTTGCCCACTCACCTAACCTGTCCAAGTCACCCTGCAGCTTCTTAGCATCCACCTCACAGCTCACACCACCACCCAGCTTAGTGTCATCTGCAAACTTGGAGATATTACACTCAATTCATTCATCTAAATCATTGATGTATATTGTAAATAGCTGAGGTCCCAGCACTGAGCCCTGCAGCACCCCAGTAGTCACTGCCTGTCGTTCTGAAAAGGATCCATTTATCCCGACTCTCTACTTCCTTTCTGCCAACCAGTTCTCTATCCACGTCAATACATTACCTCCAATACCATGTGCTTTAATTTTGCACACTAATCTCTTGTGTGGGACCTTGCCGAAAACTTTTTGAAAGTACAAATACACCACATCCACTGGTTCTCCCTTGTCCACTCTACTAGTTACATCCTCAAAAAATTCTAGAAGATTTGTCAAGCATGATTTCCCTTTCATAAATCCGTGCTGACTTGGACCGATCCTGTCACTGCTTTCCAAATGCGCTGCTATTACGTCTTTAATAATTGATTCCAACATTTTGTTCCATTTCCCTGCTCTTTCCTCATAGCCCTGAAAATGTTTCCCCTTTAATTATTTATCCAATTCTCTTTTGAAAGTTATTATTGAATCCGTTTCCAACACCCTTTCAGGCAGTGCTTTCCAGATCATAACAACTCGCTGCATTAAAAAAAATTCTCATCTCTCCTCTGGTTCTTTTGACAATTACTTTAAATCTGTGTCCTCTGGTTGCCGACCATTCTGCCAGTGGAAAGTTTCTCCCTCTCTACTCTGTCAAAATCCCTCGTATTTTGAACACCTCTATCAAATCTCCCCTTAACCTTCTCTGCTCTAGTCTCTCTGAAGTCCTGTATTCCTGGTATCATTCTAGTAAATCTCCTCTGTACCCTATCCAAGGCCATAACATCCTTCCTAAATTGTGGTGCCCAGAATTGACCACAATACTCCACCTGGGGCCTAGCCAGTGATTTATAAAGGTTTAGCATAACTTTTTTGCTTTTGTACGCATGTCTCTATTTATTTTTATTGATTTGTGGGGTCTTACTGGTTGGGGGGGGGGGGGGGGGTGGGGGGGTGAGGTCATACTGTGGGGTATTACTCTGGAGTATTACTGAGGGGTATTAGTGTGGCATGGTCCTGCAAGATAGCACTGCAGAGTAGAATGCCAGTTTCACTTGTACAAGCTACCTGTTGTAATTGGCAATGAATCAACTTGCGGGTGAGAGATCCTCATCAGCCTAACCAGCGACTCCCACTCAAACACGGATGTTGAACAAAGCTAGTTTGTGGGCATAACAGGTGGGAGTGTTAACTCATCCAACTGGAGACACACGTGAGGTGTCACTTGGTCCAGCAAAACAACCATTGCACAAATATAATAGAAAATCAGTTGCAATATGAAGACCTGTATAGCAACCACTCCGTGCCATGGAAACAAGCATAGCAACATGGTGAATCATACTGTGCTCCATACATCCATTCCAGAATCACATCCAAATCCTGAGCTCCAAATATGCGACTGAGTTCCCAGTCACTCATTCCATAATTGGACTGACACCAGAATATGTGTGCAAGAGAGGCAGAGATAGATTGGGGCAGAGAGAGAGAGAAAATACAGACTGAGATGTGGACAGAGAAAGAATGAGAGGGATTGGAGCAGAGAGAGAGAATGAGGATAGAGTAAGAAAGATGGGGCAGAGAGAGATTGTGGCAGAGACTGAGAGACTAGGGCAAAGAGCGATTGGGGCAAAGAGAGAGGGAATAGGGCAGAGATGGAGGGAAAGGGGCAAGGAGAGTGAAATTGGGGCAGAGAGAAAGAATGATGGGGAGAGAGAGAGAAAAATAAGGACAGAGATGGGGACAGAGAGAAAGAATGAGAGAGAGATTGGGGCAGAGAGAATGTGAGGAGAGAATGGGGACAGAACGCGAGAGATGGGGCAGAGAGAGAGATTGGGGCAAAGAGAATGGGGCAGAGAGAAAGGGGTGGGAACACAGAGAAATTAGGGCAGAGAGAGAAATTGTGGCAGAGACAGATTAAGAAAAACAGAGAGGGAGAAAGAGATAGAGAAACAGAGATGGAAAGAGAGAGACTGAGAGACAGAGAATTGTAAACTGAAAATTTGGCAAAAACAAAATCAGAAATCTCCCCATATAAACAGATGCAGACTGACAGATGCAATTTAGAGCCAAGTTCATTTCTGCTCTTACCAGCACAGGTTGACACTGATCACATTGAAGACTGGCCAGTCCAGACTGATGTTTAACACTTGATTAAAAATGACTGCCAGTCTGACTCACAGGTCTCCTTCCTTGTGCAGGGGCTCTGTAACCAAGCTCAGAATTCAGGAGCAGTAGAGAGCAGGACATGTTCTGAGTGACACTGTGGCATGTACTGATGACTGCATAGGTTCATTTACTGCTCCCAGCTGGTGTCCCAGTGTATGGGGTCTCTGTGGGAGTGAGTGTAGCTGACGTTTAGAGCCTAGTTAATGAAGGGATTGTGGAGGAAGATGTTAGTGCTTGTTTTCGATAGGCACTGTCCGTTCACTTACACATCAATGAGTTACTTTATTCTGGGGAGTGCTGAAAGATCCTGTGTGAATCACTCGGAGCTCAGCTCCCACGGATGAGATACCATGTGCCTGAAATCAATCCCCAGTAGCTGGATCAGAGATCTACACAACTTTTTCTTCTCATTTTTATTTTTTCAAGCTCATTTCTCCTCCATTCCTCGCCTATGGGGAGCGTGCGGTGCAGTAGGATTAGTTTTGGATTGATTCAGCTAAGAGCCAGAAAAAACATGAGGGGCTGAATGGACGCCTTCTGTGCTGTAGACATTCATTGTTCTAATTCTCTCAGGTCTGAACAGAGATCGCAGAGTATTCACATGGTTCTGCACAATGTTAGAATCACTGAATATTTACCCGTCTAATATGCAATCTCTCAACCTTTAGGAAGATATGACGGTAATTACAACCCTGACACGCAGTGTGGTGCGGCATCGTAAGTACATGCTTTGTACTCAAACTCAAAGTATAGGCACTTTCTGTCCAATACTGAGCTATACCTTTTGTCACCGGTACAATTTCGGTCACTCACAGTTAACAAAAGCAACTAGTGCAATTCACAGTTACGCACAAAACCCCAGTTTCACTGGGAGGTTTACAGACCCATCACAGCGAACAACATTCCAGGAATTGGATAGTAAGTCAGAAACTATCCTTTTACCTCTATGCTGTAACTGCCCTGGGAGTGTTTGATGTGACACTGCAAATAGAAACATAGAAACGTATGTTGGAGATGGTCATGGAGGTTTACTCTGTGTCTAACTTATGCTGTACCTGTCTTGGGAGTGTTTGATGGGGCAGTGTGGAGGGAGTTTTACTCTGCATCTATCCCGTGCTGTACCTGCCCTGGGAGTGTTTAAACAGATAGTGTATAGGGAGCTTTACTCTGTATCTAACCCATGCTGTACCTGCCTTGTGAGTGTTTGATGGGAGTATCACTGGGGTCAGTTCATCTGTATAGTTTGTTGTATGAGGAATGTTGGGAGAACTCGGACTGCTGAGAATGTGGAACTTGCTGTCATGAGTAGTTTCTTTATTATTATTCGTTCCTGGGATGTGGGAGTCATCCGGGCATCCACTCATCTAGGCAAGTGGAGAGTATTCCATCACACTCCTAATTTGTACCTTGCAGATGGCGGAAAGGCTTTGGGGAGTCAGGAGGTGAGACACTCACCACAGAATACCCAGCTTCTGACCTGCTCTTGTAGCGAAGGTAGTTATGTGGCCGGTCCAATTACATTTCTGGTCAATGGTGGCTTCAAGGATGTTGATGATGGGGGATTCGCTAATGGTAATGCCGTTGAATGTCATGGGGCTGTGGTTAGATTCTCGCTTGTTGGCGATGGTCATTGCCTGATACTTGCCTGGCGAGAATGTTACTTGCCACTTATCAGCCCAAGCCTGAATGTCACCCAGGTCTGGCTGCATGCGGGCACGAACTGCTTCATTTTCAGAGGAATTGCAAATGGAACTGAACATTGTGCAATCATCAGCGAACATTCCTACTTCTGATCTTATGATGGAGGGAAGGTCATTGATGAAGCAGCTGGAGATGGTTGGGCCTAAGACACTGCCCTGAGGAATCCCTGCTGCGATATACTGGGGCTCAGAGAATTGGCCTTGCAACAACTACAAGCATCTTCCTTTGTGCTAAGTAAGAATCCAGCCAGTGAAGAGTTTTTTCCAATTTCCATTGACTTCAATTTTACTAGGACTCCTTGGTGCCACATTCGTTCAAATGCTGTCTTGACGTCAAGGGCAGACACTCTCCCCTCACATCTGGAATTTAGCTCTTTTGTCCATGTTTGGACCAAGACTGTAATGAGGTCTGGAGCTGGGTGGTCCTGGCAGAACCCAAGCTGAGCATCGGTGAGCAGGTTATTGGTAAGTGCTGCTTGATAGCACTTCCATCACTTTGCTGATGATTGAGAGTAGGCTGATTGTGTGGTAATTGGCCGGATTGGATTTGTCCTGCTTTTTGTGGACAGGACATATCTGGGCAGTTTTCCACATTGTCGGGCAGATGCCAGTGTTGCAGCTTTATTGGAATAACTTGGCTAGAGGTGCAGCAAGTTCTGGAGCACAAGTCTTCAGCACGACAGCCGGGATGTTGTCAGGTCCCATAGCCTTTGCTGCATCCAGTGCACTCAGCCATTTGTTGATATCATGTGGAGTGAATTGAATTGTCTGAAGACTGGCTTCTGTGATGGTAGAGGAGGCCAATATGGATCATCCACTCGGCACTACTGGCTGAAGATGTTTGCAAATACTGCAGCCTTGTCTTTTGCACTCGCGTGCTGGGCTCTGCCATCATTGGGGATGGAGATGTTCATGGAGCACCCTCCACCCGTTAGTTGTTTAATTGGCCACCACCATTCACGACTGGATGTGACAGGACTGCATTGCGTTGATCTAATCCATTGATTGTTGGATTGCTTAGCCCTGTCTATAGCATACTGCTTCTGCTGTTTAGCATGCATGTAGTCCTGAGTTGCAGCTTTCCCAGGTTGGCACCTCATTTTTAGGTACGCCTGATGCTGCTCCTGGCATGCTCTTCTACATTCCTTATTGAACCAGGGTTGGTCCCCTGGCTTGATGGTAATGGTAGAGTGAGGGATATGCCAGGCCATGAGGTTACAGATTGTGGAATACATTTCTGCTGCTGCTGATGGCCCACAGATGCCCAGTTTTGAGCTGTTACATCTGATCTGAATCTATCCCATTTAGCACAGTGGTAGTGCCACACAGCACGATAGAGGGTGTCCTCAGTGTGAAAGACAGGATTTCGTCACCACGAGGGCTGTGCGGTGGTCAATGCGACCAATACTGTCATGGACAGATGATCTGTGACAGATAGATTGGCGAGGACAAAGTCAAGAAGGTTCTCTCACCACCTGCCGCAGGCCCTGTCTGGCAGCTATGTCCTTCAGGACGTGGCCAGCTCAATCAGTATTGGTGCTACCGAGCCACTCTTGGCCTTAAGTCCCTACCCAGAGCAAATTCTTGCCTTTGCTACCTTCAGTACTTCTTCCAAGTGGTGTTCAACATGGAGAAATACTGATTCATCAGCCGAGGGAGGGCAGTAGGTGGTAATCATAGGGCGGTAATCAGCAGGCGGTTTCGATGAGACTTTCACGGGGTCTGGAGTCAATGTTGAGGACTCCCAGGGCCACTGCCTCCTGTATATCACTATGCCCCCACCTCTGGTGGTTCTGTCCTGCCGGTGGGACAGAGCATTCTCTGGGATGGTAATGGAGGAATCTGGGACATTGACTGAAAGGTATAATTCTGTATAATTATGTCAGGCTGTTGCTTGACTAGTCTGTAGGGCAACTCTCCCAAATGTTTGGGAGAAGGACTTTGCAGGGTCGACTGGGCTGGATGTGCCTTTGCCATGTCCGAAGGCGGTGCCAAGGTCTATGCTGGGTGGTCCATCTGGTTTTATTCTTATTATTGTTTTTCGTCATGGTTTGCACAACTGAGTGGCTTTCTAGGGCAGTTAAGAGTCAACCAAATTGATGTAGGTCTAGAGTCACATGGAGGCCAGATTAGGAAAGGATGGCAGATTTCCTTCCCTAAAGGACATTAGTGAACCATATGGGTTTTTAATGACAATCCGGTAGTTTGATGATCACTATTACTGATACTAGCTTTTTTAAATCCAGATTTATTTAATTACCTGAATTTAAATTCCCAAGCTGCCGTGGTGGGATATGAACTCATGTCTCTGAATCATTAATCCAACGCTCTGGATTACTAGTCCAGTAACACAACCACGATGCTACTGTGCCCCCAAAGCAATAGCATAGATGCATTCAAAGAAAAGCTGGATAAGTACACAAGGGAGAAAGGAATAGAAGGATATGCTAATAGGGTGAGATGAAGTATAGTGGGAGGAAGCTTGTGGCAGACCACTTGGTTTAAATGGCCTGTCTCTGCTCTATACATTCTATGTAATTCTATGTACATATACCTATCTATATACATGGTGCCTTTCATGTCTTCTGGGCATCTCAGCACGAAGGAAGAAACAAACAAACGTGATGGAAAAAGAACTGAAAACGTGGAAGGAGAGAAAGTGAGAGAGAGTAAAACAGAAGTGAAGGAGAGAACAGGAATGACAGAGAGAGAGAATGGAAATGACAAAGAACATAACATAAGAATTAGGAACAGGAGTAGGCCATCTAGCCCCTCGAGCCTGCTCCGCCAGTCAAAAAGATCATGGCTGATCTGGCCGTGCAACAGAAGCGACAGAGATCGGAGGTAATGGAGAGAATGGAAGTGAAGGAGAGAACAGAAGTGAAGGATCTCTGAAGTGAAAGAGGATAGAACGGAAGTGATGGAGAGAGAAAGGAAGTATTTAATCTTATGCCCAGTTGTAGATTTTACTGAGTTTCCTTTGGAGGTTGCCGACTGCTTTATCCATCTCAACACAGAATCGCTATTTTAGTATCATAGTAATCTAGAAGGGTGAGCTTTAGTGGGCCAAATGGCCTTTTCTCATTCCTTCTGATCCTGTGAATTCCAACACTCCAAGCCCAGGAACATCAGCTCTGACCAAGATCAGCTAACTCGGGAGCCAGGGAACTCAAACCTGGTCTGTGTAATTCGGTGTTACATCAGGCAGTGCAATTTCCCACTTAGCAGTCGGGGGAGTTTGATGCCAGCAGTGGTTGATAGTAACGGAAAGTGTTCCATTCCCTAGCACAAACATAAGCACAAAGAAAATCTCCCCAGAAATTAAAAAAACTGTAGCGTTAATGGACTCTCGGCATCAGTCACCCTGACCTGTGAAGTGCCAGGCTCCTTTAAAACACACACATTAGCTGTGATTGCAGAAAGCCAATGGGATGTCGACACTCTATAATGACAGGATTGATGGGGTGAGTGTCTCAGAGAGTCTGATAATGCAGCTTAATTATCCTGAAGTGTATAGCGAGGTATAGAGTAGGAAGATGTGTGCGTTAGTCACAGCAGGTATGACTCACCACAATTAACAGCAAGGTGATGTCCTTTAGGCTGAATCGTGACAAACTGAAGTGGTTACCAAGTGCTCGGTATTCCTGAATGTGGATATTTATAGACTGCCTGAAACATCCACACAACACACACTTCGGGGTCGATTTAATTAGCCACTCATCACATACCACCACACACATTTATCAATACTAAACAACGCCTTGTATAACACAACTTTAATACACTGATCATATTCAAATAAAGAATTGAGAAGGGTTTTGGTCCATTGGGATTTGGCACAATGGGAGTGAATGGGAAGGGGTTTGATCCATTGAGATTTTATACAATGAATGGGAAGAGATTTGGTCCATTAGGATTCTATATATGCTTCTCATCTGCCTGTTTCTTGCTATCTGTATGGTGCTATGCATAGAATTAACACACAGCTCAGTATCACATTGCTATGGCCTCCAGGATGCAGTCATAGGCTCATCTATACCATGTCTGGGTGACTATTAGTAGCAACTCTTTCAATCTTGGATAACTGAACACGCAACAAGGAGAAAGTCAATATCGAAACATCTCTCCCACCTTCAAAACAATTAACTGTGTGAGAGCAA
Source organism: Pristiophorus japonicus (assembly GCF_044704955.1). Taxonomy (NCBI): domain Eukaryota; kingdom Metazoa; phylum Chordata; class Chondrichthyes; family Pristiophoridae; genus Pristiophorus; species Pristiophorus japonicus. The sequence continues at coordinate 29,598,078 of NC_091989.1, forward strand.
GGGTCAGCAAGGACTAAGTCTGTCCAGAGTTCCAGATCATCATCTCTGACCAGTAAGTTGCCCTACCCTAGCAAGCACTCCACTCGCTCAACAAGAATATTCAATCAGGAGAAATTCACAGTAAGACAGCAGTAGGTCAGTGAATAACCTTTACCCTTGTACTTTGATCTTCGTAAACTGTAAATACTTTGTTGGAGGTGGGTCCATGGTGCAGAAGTGTAGAATGTGTAAACATCATCTAGCCCATTAAGCCAGCTTCTGCAACCTCTGTACAATCTGCACTCACTGATCTTCGATCCCAAGCGAGGTGACTTACCACAAATTAATCTTTAAAGCTTCTCCCTGACCCCCAAAACTCCAATAGCTAAACCCAATATCACAGCCTAAGGTCATCACCCTGAACACCAGGCCAATTCCTCCTTGCCTCCTCTGACCGTCCTCACCAAATGGAAACAATTCATGAAGTATTCCATGTCCACAATGGAGGCATGTTGGGACAGGGAATGTCCAACCTGAGGGAGTGGGTGTGGGAGAGTGGGAAAGTGATAAAGCGGAGAGCCACAGCAAGCTCTGGGTTACATTTTCAGACTGAGTAGACATGTTCAAAGTGATCACCTCATCTGCTCTGGGCTTCGGCAATAGAGACCACCATACCATGAGCAGTGAATACAGCATGCTAGAGGAAGTAAAGAAATAAAAAACTTACATAACCTCAAGATGTCCCAAAGCACTTTAAAGCTAATGAAGTACTTTTTGGAGTGTCGTCACAGTTGTAATGTAGAAACAGGTCAATTACTGTCTGACATAGGAGTGTTTTGGATCCTGGGTGACTGTGTGGGAAGAGGTGGATGGACAGGTGTTGCATGCCCCATGTCTCCAAGATGAAGGTACAGAGCTAATGCACTGTGCTCGCCCCGAGAAGGAATGTACCGCAGGTGTGAGTCGGTGTGGTTGCTGAGAGTGAGCACAGATACGAGAGTGCTGCTGATACAAGAGTGAGGCTTTCACTGCTTCCTTATTGGTTAGGCTGAGAGTGAGGGATACACATTTACCAGTGGCATGCAGGTCAGGGAGGGGATGAGGGCCACAGACTGGCACTGGACATTTTCGTTTTTTATAATTGTTCACGGGATGCAAGGCCAGCTTTTATTGCCCATTCCTAATTGCCCTCGAGAAGATGCTGGTGAGCCGCCTTCTTGAACCGCTGCAGTCCATGTGGTGAAGGTAATCTCACAGTACTGTTAGGGAGGGAGTTCCAGGATTTTGACTCAGCGATGACGAAGGAATAGCGATATATTTCCAAGTCAGGATGGTGTGCGACTTGGAGGGAACTTGCAGGTGGTGTTCCCATGCACCTGCTGCCCATCCATCTAGGTGCTGGAGGTCGCGGGTTTGGGAGGTGCTGTTAAAGAAGTCTTGGTGAGTTGCTGCAGTGCATCTTGTAGATGGTACACACTGTAGCCACAGTGCACTGATGGTGGAGGGAGTGAATGTTTAAGGTGGTGGATGGGGTGCCAATCAAGTGGGCTGCTTTGTTCTGGATGATGTTGTATTTCTTGTTGTTGGAGCTGCACTCATTCAGGCAAGTATTCCATCACACTCCTGACTTGTGTCTTATAGATGGTAGAAAAGCTTTTGGGAGTCAGGAGGTGAGACGCTCACTGCAGAGTACCCAGCCTCTGACCTGCTCTTGTAGCCACAGTATTTATGTTTTTGGTAAGTTTCTGACCTCCCCCCAGGATGTTGATGGTGGGGGATTCTGCGATGGTAATACCGTTGAATGACTAAGGGAGGTGGCTAGACACTCTCTTCTCGGAGGTGGTAATATGCCGGTTAGGAGAGTCACAGACTGGCACTGGACAGCAGGAGGTAATCACATGTGGGAAATAAAGGAACGTGAAGGGGTTGACGCTGCACAATGGAGCCTACATTGGAGATGCAATTCAGAAGTTGAGAAGACTGAATAATAATTATGTTGCAAGTATGGCAAACTTAACACTCACACCTTAAAGATAATACACAGGGGTGACGGGATTAGTATGAACATAGGAAGTCCCCATACTATATGAAAAAACTCTTGGTGTATTACTAGCAGATCGCCCACGGCATTGCTCAAGAGTGAATCACAGGATGTGTTAGGACATGTTGTCTGAAGTGTAGCAGTAAAGTGTGACAGGAAGTGCACAAAATGTACGAAAATACTATTATATATGGATGCATATACTGTAACTAGATATACTATATATATTGGATATGCATAGATACACCATATATATTAGCTATGTATGGATGTATAATACTAGAGATATTAGATATGTATTGGTGTATATACTAGAAATAGTAGATATGAATAGATACATATACATGTTGCAGATGTGATGGGCCGAAAGGCCTCATTCTGTGCTATAAAACCCAATGCTGTTGCTGCTCGCGGAGACAAACTTTGCGTCTTCTTTCTCTCTCATGGTTGCAGATTCCAAGCTCCAATCAAGCATTGCATCCATACCACTGAACATATTGTTTCCATGGTTACTAAGAGCTGAAGCTTATAAATACTGACACAATTACAGTTAAAAAAAGGAAGAATTCCCAGACATACATCACACAATTTAACTCCTTGAGGATAATACCAGTCCTATAAAAAAAAGCAAATAGTTCAATCTATTTCCATTAAGTCGGCCATTCAGCCAGTGATTGAATCCCAATAAACCGACAGAAAACACTGACCACCAGGAATGGGTTGGACAGCTGGCCTGTGCATTGACTTAGGAACAGGATTAGGCCATTCAGCCCTCGAGCCTGTTCCGCCATTCAATTAGATCATGCTGATCTGTATCTTAACTCCATCTATCCGTCTTGGTTCTGTAAACCTTAATAACCTTGCCTAACAAAAATCTATCAATCTCAGTTTGAAATTTTCAATTGCTCCCCCCCCCCCCCCCGCCCCCGACCCCCAGCCTTAATAGCTTTTCGGAAGAGAGCTCCAGATTTCCACGATCCTTTGTGTGAATAAGTGCTTTCTGATATCATTTCTGAATAGCCTAGCTCTAATTTTAAAATGTTGTCCCCTTGTTCTGGACTCTTGCACCAGAGGAAATAGTTTCTATCTACCCTCTCGATTCCTTTAATCATCGTAAACACCTGAATTAGATCACCCTTAATCTTCGATATTCAAGGGAATACAAGCCAAGTTTATGGAACCTGTCCTCATAATTTAATGCTTTCACCGGTATCATTCTGCACTCCACGCCTCCAAGGCTTGTTCCTGAGGTGTGATGCACAGAACTGAATGCAGTACTCCAGATGAGGTTTGACCATAGCTTTCTACAGCTGTAAAATAACTGATACCCCTTTATATTCCAGTCTTCTTGAGATAAAAGCCAATATTACATTCGCCTTTTTAATTTTTTTTGTACCTGTCCACTATCTTTTAGGTCGGGGCCATAAAAGGAGCAGAGGTCCGGCAGCCCGGGAGCAGCGTGGAGGCATACTACTTCAGGGAGCAGTGCGAGCTAGTGCAGGAGGGTGACAGCAGCGAAAAGTGACATCATCAAGGTCCAGGTTGGTGATTGGAGCGTGGGCAGATACAGCTTGAGTAGCGAGAGACTGTGGAGGGATGTGATGGGGCCCAGGAAAGGCGCGAATTCAGGGCCAGGGGCAATATGTGTGCGCACTAGGTCCGTGCAGCAGAGCTGGTTTCCAGTCGTCTTGGATAACCCTTGCCACTGGAACAAGACCTAGCTCTGTCAAGCCCGTGTGGGGGCTGGTGTGCAACGGCCACCACACGTTAAAAAAATCCACGCACAGGCATCTTCCACCCTTCAATATGCAGTTCAGGACCTGGGATATTAGATCCTTCATTGAAACACCTGTGAACTCATCCTTTTTTGGCATGGAAGCAAGTCATCCCCATTTCGAAGGACTGCCTATGATGATGGAGTGATTTCTGAACTTGGACTCCTAAATCTCTCTGCTCCTCCACAGTTCCTCGCTTCTCACCATTTAGAAAGTACTCCTATCTATCTTTCTTGGGTCCAAAGTGGATGACTTTGCAGTTCCCCATATTGAACTCCATCTGGCACAGTTTTGTCCACTCACTGAATCTATCAATGTCCCTTTGCAACTTCCTGCTCCCATCAGCACTATTTACTGTCTCTCCTAACTTAATGTCATCTGCAAACTTGAATATACAGCTCTCCATTCCTTCATCAAAGTCATTAATAAATATGGTGCAAAGCTGTGACCCCAGTAAAGATCCCTGGGAGAGACCACTGGTCACATCCTGTCAATTTGTGTACCTACCCTTTATCCCCACTCTCTCCCTCCTACCACCTAACCAATTTCCAACCCATGTCACAAGGCAGCCTCCAATTCTGTGCACTTTCATTTTTGCCAATAATCTCTTGTGTGGAACCTTATCGAATGCCTTCTGGACATCCATAGTGACAACATCCATTGACACTCCCATATCTACCTGATTATTGACCGACTTAAAATATTTGACTAGTTTCATTAGACATGACTTGCCCTTCACAAATCCATGCTGGCTCTCTGATCAGCTCATATATGTTCAAATGCTCAGTCACTCTGTCCCTGATGACAGATTTGAATAGCTTCCCAATAACTGATGTTAAACTGACAGGCTTGTAGTTACCTGGTTTCGCTCTACCACCCTTCCTAAAATTAGTAAATTTCCAGTCTGAACTGCACAATTCCCGAATCAGAAGAGCTTTGAAAGATTATGACCATCGTTTCTGCAATTTCCTCACCTGTTTTTAATACCCTGTGGTGGACATAATGCGACCCTGGAGATTTATCTATCGCAAGTCCCATTGTTTGCTCCATTACCATTTTCTTTAGCTAATATTGAATCCAGGACGTTTGTCCCAATGATTTTTTAGTTCCTCTTCTATCTTCTATCACTGGTATTTTATTATCTGTGAAAATGGATATAAAGTACTTGTTTAATAATCTGCCATTACCTTGTTGTCTATAACAGCATCCCCTGCGCCTGTCTTTAATGGGCCTACATCCGTGAGCCACTCTTACTCTTAATATATTTATAAAAACTTTTATTGTTAGCTTTTATATTACTTGCAAGTATTTTTCATCTTCCCTTTTAGCTTTTAATATTTTCTTCATGCCCATTGTTGCTCTCTGTATCTTTCCCAGTCTGCTGAATGACCCCTTCTCTTGGCAATTCTGTCAGTCACTTCCTTTAGCTTTATACGGCATCTTACCTCACAGGTTGACCATGGTTGCTTGACTACAAGTGGAACTTTTGCACTTTAGGGGTATGTATTTATATTGTATCACACTAAAGACATCTTTGAATATCTCCACTGTTTGCCTGTTAACAGCCACGTGTTCAGCTAACGTCTCAAGCCATTGAGTAAACTTTTCCTCCCCATGTAACTCTAGTCCTATCTCTGTGGCACAGCGCACTAACCTAACACCTGGGCTATGCTTTCTACATGTTTAAGAAAGATGTACTTAAACATGAAGTTGGTGACGCATTTAGTTCCTCTGTTCAATGTCTCTGAACATCATATCAATCAATCTGGTGCAATCCTCACGACCCAACTGTTTGAGACCCTGATATAATGTCTCAATCGTCACTAGGTTCTTCTCCAACACTAGTAAAGAGGGAGAACTGTGAGTGTTCTCAGCCACAGCTGACAAGGCTGCAATGTCATGACTGGTGCAGTCTGTTAGCTGCTCCATTAACCCTTTCCATTGCGGACCGAGAGGAGGTGATGGGTCCAAATAGCTGTAAAGATCTTCCAAGGTCCCGTGCAACGACCATCGCACACTGGCCTTCCACTGCAGACACACGAGAATCGTGGCATCATAACCTGCCATTAACACATCACAGGGGCGCTCCTCAATAGCCAGGAGCTTGGTGCAAAGTGTTAGCCCAGCCCGTTCTGCTTGCAGGATCTGTTCCAGCGTGTAGGCTATTGGGTCTGAATTGGAACCGCCCACCTTGTTACATAAATGCCTGCGGCTGGAGTAGAATCTGCCCCACTCAGTCAACATTGGTCTCTCGAAACAGCTTCTCTACGTGGTCAGAGATTCCTTCGAGCATCTCTAAGCACTTTGACCAAATGTCCAAAGCTGGGCTGTTGAGGTTGGGAGGCCTGTGCCCTCGGACAGTAATACAGAGAGAGGACATCACTGCGTGCTTGCACTAGGGCCTCTGCCCCATCAATGCATTTAATCCCATCCTTCCAAATGACAAACCGCTCATGCTGCTGCCTGTGAGCTGCTCCGCTCTCCCTCACAGTCCAGGCCTCCCTTGTGAAATGCCTTATCAAGTGCAGTTGAAGTCTCAGGAAGAAAGCCTGGGAGAAAAGGCCGAGCAGACTGCGTCACCTGTACACCACCCCTCGGTACAGAGGGAAACAATCCTCCCTCACCCTCGCCTCACTGGGTTTCTCTTTCCTAAGCCAGGCTGAGACAATAAACTGACCAGAGCCAGCATTAAAAGCCAGCTCCAGCTTCACAAGGAGATCCACAACCAAATGGGAGCACTTGTCTTGCTCCAGGTGCAGCTCCGACTCCAGTTCTTCCTGGCTCCATATTTCTTTACTGTTGCACACTGGGGAGAAGATATAACGCCCGAATTTTCCAAAGATGTCCTGACAAAGACACGGCAAATCCAGGACAACAAGCCCTTTATCCGACAGAGGATCCGGCCCCAACAAGTGGGAAATACAACTGGTGGACAGAGCAAAGGGAACAAGTTACACTTTAATCTGAGCCTGGTTAGATCTGTGATTAGACTGCTCCTCATTCAGAGCCTATCCCTCTGATACACTGACCGCCCCCCCCGATATACTGAACCCCCCCCCCGTTATACCGAACCCCCCCCCGATATACCGAACCCCGCCCGATATACCGACCCCCCCCCCGATAGACCGAACCCCCTCCCCCCGATATAACGAACCCCCCCCGATACACTGCCCCCCCCGATAGACCGAACCCCCCCCGATATACTGAACCCCCCCTTATACCGACCCACCCCGATACGCTGACCCCCCCGATATACCGACCCCCCCCCCGATAGACCGAACCCCCTCCCCCCGATATACCGAGCCCCCCCAATACACTAACCCCGCCTCCCCCCGATATACCGAACCCCCCCCGATACACTAACCCCGCCTCCCCGATATACAGAACCCACCCCCCCGATACACTGACCCCCCCGATACACTGACCCCGCCTCCCCGATATACAGAACCCACCCCTCCGATACACTGACCCCCACCGATACACTGACCCCGCCTCCCCGATATATCGAAACCCCCCCCGATATATCGACCCCCCCCGATATACCGAACCCCCCCGATATACCGACCCCCCCAATATACCGAACCCCCCCCGATACACTGACCCCGCCTCCCCCCGATATACCAACCCCCCCCCCGATACACTGACCCCCCACCTCCCCTGATACACTGCCCCCCTCCCCTTCCCCCGATACACTGACCCCCCTCCCCCGATACACTGACCCCCACTCCCCCGATACACTGACCCCCCACCTCCCCCGATACACTGCCCCCCTCTCCCTCCCCGATACACTGACCCCCCACCTCCGATACACTGACCCCCCGTCTCCCCCCGATACACTGACCCTCCCATCCCCGATACACTGACCCCCCCGCCTCCCCCCGATACACTGACCCCACTCCTCCCCCGATACACTGACCCCCGCCTCCCCCCGATACACTGACCCCCCCGCCTCCCCCCGATACACTAACCCCCCTCCTCCCCCGATACGCTGACCCCGCCTCCCCCCGATACACTGACCCCTCCTCCCCCGATACACTGACCCCGCCTCCGCCCGATACACTGACCACCCTCCCCCGATACACTGACCCCCCTCCCCCGATACACTAACCCCCCTCCTCCCCCGATACGCTGACCCCGCCTCCCCCCGATATACCGAACCCACCTCCCCTGATACACTTCCCCTCTCACCCTCCCCCGATACACTGACCCCGCCTCCCCCCGATACACTAACCCCCCTCCTCCCCGATACGCTGACCCCGCCTCCCCCCGATATACCGAACCCCATCCCCCCGATACACTGACCCCCCCTCCCCCGATACACTGGCCCCCCCTCCCCCCGCTATACAGAACCCCCTCCCCCCGATACACTGACACCCCACCTCCTCCGATACACTGACCCCCCTCCCCCGATATACCGACCCCCTCCCACCGATACACTGACCCCCCACCTCCCCGATACACTGACCCCCCCGCCTCCCCCCGATATACCGAACCCCCCCCGATATACCGAACCCCCCCCGATATACTGACCCTGCCTCTTCCCGATATACCAAACCCCCCCCCCGATATACCGAATCCCCCTCCCCCGATATACCGAACCCCCCCCGATACACTGACCCCGCCTCCCCCCGATATACCGAACCCCCCCCCGATATACAGAACCCCCCCTGATATACCGAACTCCCCCCCCGATATACCGAACCCCCCCCGATATACCGAACCCCCCCACCTCCCCCGATATACTGACCCCGCCTCCCCCCGATATACCGAACCCCCCCGATACACTGACCCCCCACCTCCCCCGATACACTGACCCCGCCTCCCCCCGATATACCGAACCCCCCCGATACACTGACCCCCCACCTCCCCCGATACACTGCCCCCCCTCCCCCTCCCCCGATATACCGAACCCCCCCTGATACACTGAGCCCCCACCTCCCCCGATATACTGTCCCCCTCCCCCTCCCCCCGATATACCGAACCCCCCCCCCGATACACTGACCCCGCCTCCCACCGATATACCGAACCCCCCCTGATATACCGAACCCCCCTCCGATATACCGAACCCCCCCCCCCCCGATACACTGACCCCGCCTCCCCCGATATACCAACCCCCCCCTGATACACTGCCCCCCTCCCCTTCCCCCGATACACCCCCCACCTCCCCCGATACACTGACCCCCCAACTCCCCCGATACACTGGCCCCCTCCCCCTCCCCGATACACTGCCCCCCTCCCCCTCCCCGATACACTGACCCCCCCTCCTCCGATACACTGACCCTCACTCCCCCCCGATACACTGACCCCCGCCTCCCCCGATACACTGACCCCTCTTCCCCCCGATACACTGACCCCCCTCCTCCCCTGATACACTGACCCCCTCCCCCGATATACCTCCCCCCTCCCCCCGATACACTGACCCCCCTCCTCCCCCGATACACTGACCCCGCCTCCCCCCGATATACCGAACCCACCTCCCCTGATACACTGCCCCTCTCACCCTCCCCCGATACACTGACCTCCCCTCCCCCGATACGCTGACCCCGCCTCCCCCCGATACACTGACCTCCCTCCCCCGATACACTAACCCCCATCCTCCCCCGATACGCTGACCCCGCCTCCCCCCGATATACCGAACCCACCTCCCCTGATACACTGCCCCTCTCACCCTCCCCCGATACACTGGCCCCACCTCCCCCCGCTATACCGAACCCCCTCCCCCAATACACTGACCCCCCTCCCCAGATATAACGACCCCCCTCCCCCTGATACACTGACCCCCCCGCCTCCCCCCGATACACTGACCCACCCTCCCCGATATACTGACCCCCTCCCCCTCCCCTGATACACTGCCCCCTCCCCCTCCCCCGATACACTGACCCACCCTCCCCCCGATATACCGACCCCCCCTCCCCCGATACACTGACCCCCCTCCTCCCCCGATACACAGGCCCCCCTCCCCGATACACTGGCCCCCCCTCCCCCGATACACTGACACCCTCCCCCGATACACTGGCCCCCCCCCTCCCCGATACACTGACCCCCTCCCCCGATACACTGGCCCCCCCTCCCCCAATATACTGGCCCCCCTCCCCCGATACACTGACCCCCTCCCCGATACACTGATCCCCCACCTCCCCATATACACTGACCCCCCTCCTCCCCCAATACACTGACCCCCCACCTCCCCAGATACACTGACCCCCCCTCCTCCCCCGATACACTGACACCCCCCCCCTCCTCCCATCCCCGATACACTGACCCCCCCCCATCGCCGATACACTGACCCCTCATCCCCTCAATACACTGACCCCCCTCCCCCTCCCCCTCCCCCGATACACTGGCCCCCCCCTCCCCGATACACTGACCCCCTCCCCCGATACACTGACCCCCTCCCCCGATACACTGACCCCCCTCCCCGATACACTGACCCCCCCACCTCCCCCGATACACTGACCCCCCTCCTCCCCCGATACACTGACCCCCCTCCTCGCCCGATACACTGACCCACTTCCTCCCCTGATACACTGACCCCCCCCCTCCCATCCCCGATACACTGACCCCTCATCCCCTCAATACACTGACCCCATCCCCCTCCCCCGATACACTGGACCCCCTCCCCCGATACACTGACCCCTCCTCCCCCGATACACTGATCCCCCTCCTCCCCCGATACACTGACCCCCCCTCCCCCGATACATTGGACCCCCTCCCCCGATACACTGACCCCTCCTCCCCTGATACACTGATCCCCCTCCTCCCCCGATACACTGACCCCCCCTCCCCGAAACATTGGCCCCTCCCCCCGATACACTAACCCCCCGTCATCCCATCCCCCGATACACTGACCCCCCGTCACCCCATCCCCCGATACACTGCCCCCCCCTCCCCCGATACACTGACCCCCCCCTCCCCCAATACACTGGCCCCCCTCCCCCGATACACTAACCCCACGTCATCCCATCCCGCGATACACTGACCCCCCCCGATAAACAGACCCCCTTCCCCCGATACACTGGCCCCCCCCTCCCCCGATACACTGACCCGTCATCTCCCCAATACACTGACCCCCTCCCCCTCCCCCGATACACTGGCCCCCCCTCCCCGATACACTGAGCCCCTCCCCCGATACACTGACCCCCCCTCCCCGATACACTGACCCCCCCACCTCCCCCGATACACTGACCCCCCTCCTCCCCCGATACACTGGCCCCCCCCTCCCCCGATACACTGACCCCCCTCCTCCCCCGATACACTGGCCCCCCCCTCCCCCGCTACACTGACCCCTCCTCCCCCGATACACTGACCCCCCTCCTCGCCCGATACACTGACCCCCTTCCTCCCCTGATACACTGACCCCCCCCTCCTCCCATCCCCAATACACTGACCCCTCATCCCCTCAATACACTGACCCCATCCCCCTCCCCCGATACACTGGACCCCCTCCCCCGATACACTGACCCCTCCTCCCCCGATACACTGATCCCCCGCCTCCCCCGATACACTGACCCCCCCTCCCCCGATACACTGACCCCCCACCTCCCCCGATACACTGACCCCTCCTCCCCGATACACTGATCCCCCTCCTCCCCCGATGCACTGACACCCCCTCCCCCGAAACATTGGCCCCACCCCCGATACACTAACCCCCCGTCATCCCATCCCCCGATACACTGACCCCCCCTCCCCGATACACTGACCCTCACTTCCCCCGATACACTGGCCCCCCTCCCCCGATACACTGGCCCCTCTCCCCCGATACATTGACCCCCCCGTCACCCCATCCCCCGATACACTGCCCCCCCCCCGATACACTGACCCCCCCCCCTCCCCCAATACACTGACCCTCCTCCCCTGATACACTGGCCCCCTCCCCCCGATACACTGACCCCCCCTCCCCCAATACACTGACCCTCCTCCCCTGATACACTGGCCCCCTCCCCCCGATACACTAACCCCCCGTCATCCCATCCCCCGATACACTGGCCCCTCTCCCCCGATACATTGACCCCCCCGTCACCCCATCCCCCGATACACTGGCCCCCCCCCCGATACACTGACCCCCCCTCCCCCAATACACTGACCCTCCTCCCCTGATACACTGACCCCCACTTCCCCCGATACACTGGCCCCCCTCCCCCCGATACACTAACCCCCCGTCATCCCATCCCGCGATACACTGACCCCCCCGATAAACAGACCCCCTTCCCCCGATACACTGGCCCCCCCCCCCCGATACACTGACCCGTCATCCCCTCAATACACTGACCCCCTCCCACTCCCCCGATACACTGATCCCCCCACCTCCCCCGATACACTGACCCCCCTCCTCCCCCGATACACTGGCCCCCCCTCCCCTGCTACACTGACCCCTCCTCCCCCGATACACTGACCCCCCTCCTCGCCCGATACACTGACCCCCTTCCTCCCCTGATACACTGACCCCCCCCTCCTCCCATGCCCGATACACTGGCCCCTCATCCCCTCAATACACTGACCCCATCCCCCTCCCCCGATACACTGGACCCCCTCCCCCGATACACTGACCCCTCCTCCCCCGATACACTGATCCCCCTCCTCCCCCGATATACTGACCCCCCCCTCCCCCGAAACATTGGCCCCCTCCCCCCGATACACTAACCCCCCGTCATCCCATCCCGCGATACACTGACCCCCCTGATAAACAGACCCCCCCTCCCCCGATACACTGACCCCCTTCCCCCCGATATACTGACCCCCCCTCCCCGATACACTGACCCCCACACCCTTCCCCCGATACACAGACCCCCCCAATACACTGACCCCCCTCCCCCGATACACTGACCTCCTCCCCCGATACACTGACCCCCCCCGATACACTAACCCCCCTCCTCCCCCGATACGCTGACCCCGCCTCCCCCCGATATACCGAACTCACCTCCCCTGATACACTGCCCCTCTCACCCTCCCCCGATACACTGACCCCCTCCCCCGATACACTAACCCCCCTCCTCCCCCGATACGCTTACCCCGCCTCCCCCCGATATACCGAACCCACCTCCCCTGATACACTGCCCCTCTCACCCTCCCCCGATACACTGACCCCCCCTCCCCCGATACACTGACCCCGCCTCCCCGCGATACACTGACCCCCCTCCCCCGATACACTAACCCCCATCCTCCCCCGATACACTGGCCCCCCCTCCCCCGCTACACTGACCCCTCCTCCCCCGATACACTGACCCCCCACCTCCCCCGATACACTGACCCCCCTCCTCCCCCGATACACTGGCCCCCCCTCCCCCGCTACACTGACCCCTCCTCCCCCGATACACTGACCCCCCTCCTCGCCCGATACACTGACCCCCTTCCTCCCCTGATACACTGACCCCCCCTCCTCCCATCCCCGATACACTGACCCCTCATCCCCTCAATACACTGACCCCATCCCCCTCCCCCGATACACTGGACCCCCTCCCCCGATACACTGACCCCTCCTCCCCCGATACACCGATCCCCCACTCCCCCCAATACACTGACCCCCCTCCCCTGATACACTGGCCCCCCTCCCCCCGATACACTAACCCCCCGTCATCCCATCCCGCGATACACTGACCCCCCCGATAAACAGACCCCCCCTCCCCCGATACACTGACCCCCTTCCCCCCGATATACTGACCCCCCTTCCCCGATACACTGACCCCCACACCCTTCCCCCGATACACAGACCCCCCCAATACACTGACCCCCCTCCCCCGATACACTGACCTCCTCCCCCGATACACTGACCCCCCCCCGATACACTAACGCCCCTCCTCCCCCGATACGCTGACCCCGCCTCCCCCCGATATACCGAACTCACCTCCCCTGATACACTGCCCCTCTCACCCTCCCCCGATACACTGACCCCCCCTCCCCCGATACACTGACCCCGCCTCCCCCCGATACACTGACCCCCCTCCCCCGATACACTAACCCCCCTCCTCCCCCGATACGCTGACCCCGCCTCCCCCCGATATACCGAACCCACCTCCCCTGATACACTGCCGCTCTCACCCTCCCCCGATACACTGAGCCCCCCTCCCCCGATACACTGACCCCGCCTCCCCGCGATACACTGACCCCCCATCCCCTCAATACATTGACCCCCTCCTCCTGCCCCGATACACTGATCCCGTCACCCCATCCCCCGATACACTGACCCCCCTCCCCCGATACACTGACCCCCCCTCCTCCCCCGATACACAGGCCCCCCTCCCAGATACACTGGCCCCCCTCCCCCGATACACTGACCCCCTCCCCCGATACACTGGCCCCCCCTCCCCCGATACACTGACCCCCTCCCCGATACACTGGCTCCCCCTCCCCCGATACACTGGCCCCCCTCCCCCGATACACTGGCCCCCTCCCCCGATACACTGGCCCCCCTCCCCGATACACTGATCCCACACCTCCCCCTATACACTGACCCCCCTCCTCCCCCAATACACTGACCCCCCCTCCTCCCCCGATACACTGACCCTCCCCCTCCTCCCATCCGCGATACACTGACCCCCCCCATCCCCGATACACTGACCCCTCATCCCCTCAATACACTGACCCCCTCCCCCTCCCCCGAAACACTGGCCCCCCTCCCCGATACACTGACCCCCTCCCCCGATACACTGACCCCCTCCCCCGATACACTGGCCCACCCTCCCCAATACACTGACCCCCCTCCTCCCCGATACACTGACCCCCCCCCATCCTCCCATCCCCGATACACTGACCCCCCCCATCCCCGATACACTGACCCCTCATCCCCTCAATACACTGACCCCCTCCCCCTCCCCCGATACACTGCCCCCCCCTCCCCAATACACTGACCCCCTCCCCCGATACACTGACCCCCCCTCCCCGATACACTGGCCCCCCCTCCCCGATACACTGACCCCCTCCCCCGATACACTGACCCGCCCCCTCCTCCCATCCCCGATACACTGACCACCCCCATCCCCGATACACTGACCCCTCATCCCCTCAATACACTGACCCCCCCCTCCTCCCCGATACACTGGCCCCCCATCCCCCGATACACTGACCCCCCCACCTCCCCCGATACACTGACCCCCCTCCTCCCCGATACACTGGCCCCCCCTCCCCCGATACACTGGACCCCCTCCCCCGATACACTGACCCCTCCTCCCCCGATACACTGATCCCCCTCCTCCCCCGATACACTGACCCCCCCTCCCCCGATACACTGACCCCTCCTCCCCCGATACGCTGATCCCCCTCCTCCCCCGATACACTGACCCCCCCTCCCCCGAAACATTGGCCCCTCCCCCCGATACACTAACCCCCCGTCATCCCATCCCCCGATACACTGACCCCCCCTCCCCGATACATTGACCCCCACTCCCCCCGATACACTGACCCCCCTCCCCCGATACACTGGCCCCCCTCCCCCGCTACAGTGGCCCCCCGTCACCCCATCCCCCGATACACTGGCCCCCCCTCCCCCAATACACTGACCCCCCTCCCCTGAAACACTGGCCCCCCTCCCCCCGATACACTAACCCCCCGTCATCCCATCCCGCGATACACTGACCCCCCCGATAAACAGACCCCCCTCCCCGATACACTGAACCCTCTCCCCCCGATATACTGACCCCCCCTCCCTGATACACTGACCCCCACACCCTTCCCCCGATACAGACCCCCCCAAAACACTGACCCCCCTCCCCCGATACACTGACCCCCTCCTCCCGATATACCGAACCCACCTCCCCTGATACACTGCCCCTCTCACCCTCCCCCGATACACTGACCCCCCCCTCCCCCGATACACTGACCCCGCCTCCCCCTGATACACTGACCCCCCTCCCCCGATACACTAACCCCCATCCTCCCCCGATACGCTGACCCCGCCTCCCCCCGATATACCGAACCCCTTCCCCGATACACTGACCCCCCCCTCCCCGATACACTGACACCCCCTCCCCGATACACTGACCCCCCCACCTCCCCGATACACTGCCCCCCCCATCTCCCCGATACACTGACCCCCCCTCCCCGATACACTGACCCCCCCACCTCCCCGATACACTGACCCCCCCTCCTCCCCCGATACACTGACCCCCCTCCCCCGCTACACTGACCCCTCCTCCCCCGATACACTGGCCCCCCTCCCCCGATACACTGGCCCCTCCTCCCCCGATACACTGAGCCGCCTCCTCCCCCGATACACTGACCCCCCCTCCCCCGATACACTGGCCCCCCTCCCCCGCTACACTGACCCCTCCTCCCCAATACACTGACCCCCCTCCTCGCCCGATACATTGACCCACTTCCTCCCCTGGTACACTGACCCCCCCTCCTCCCATCTCCGATACACTGACCCCTCATCCCCTCAATACACTGACCCCATCCCCCTCCCCCGATACACTGACCCCCTCCCCCGATACACTGACCCCTCCTCCCCCGATACACTGATCCCCCTCCTCCCCCGATACACTGACCCCCCCTCCCCCGATACACTGGCCCCCCCTCCCCCGATACACTGACCCCTCCTCCCCCGATACGCTGATCCCCCTCCTCCCCTGATACACTGACCCCCCCTCCCCCGAAACATTGGCCCCTCCCCCCGATACACTAACCCCCCGTCATCCCATCCCCCGATACACTGACCCCCCTCCCCGATACATTGACCCCCACTCCCCCCGATACACTGGCCCCCCTCCCCCGATACAGTGACCCCCCGTCACCCCATCCCCCGATACACTGGCCCCCCCCTCCCCCAATACACTGACCCCCCTCCCCTGATACACTGGCCCCCCTCCCCCCGATACACTGGCCCCCCGTCATCCCATCCCGCGATACACTGACCCCCCCGATAAACAGACCCCCCTCCCCGATACACTGAACCCCCTCCCCCCGATATACTGACCCCCCCTCCCCGATACACTGACCCCCACACCCTTCCCCCGATACACAGACCCCCCCCCAAAACACTGACCCCCCTCCCCCGATACACTGACCCCCTCCTCCGGATATACCGAACCCACCTCCCCTGATACACTGCCCCTCTCACCCTCCCCCGATACACTGACCCCCCCTCCCCCGATACACTGACCCCGCCTCCCCCTGATACACTGACCCCCCTCCCCCGATACACTAACGCCCATCCTCCACCGATACGCTGACCCCGCCTCCCCCCGATATACCGAACCCCTTCCCCGATACACTGACCCCCCTCCCCCGATACACAGACCCCCTCCCCAGATATAACGACCCCCTCCCCCGATACACTGACCCCCCACCTCCCCCGATACACTGACCCCCCCGCCTCCCCCCGATACACTGACCCCCTCCCCTCAATACATTGACCCCCTCCTCCTGCCCCGATACACTGATCCCGTCACCCCATCCCCCGATACACTGACCCCCCTCCCCCGATACACTGACCCCCCTCCTCCCCCGATACACAGGCCCCCCTCCCCGATACACTGACCCCCTCCCCCGATACACTGGCTCCCCCTCCCCCGATACACTGGCTCCCCCTTCCCCGATACACTGGCCCCCCCTCCCCCGATACACTGGCCCCCCTCCCACGATACACTGGCCCCCCCCCTCCCCGATACACTGATCCCCCACCTCCCCCTATACACTGCCCCTCTCACCCTCCCCCGATACACTGCCCCTCTCACCCTCCCCCGATACACTGAGCCCCCCTCCCCCGATACACTCACCCCGCCTCCCCCGATACACTGACCCCCCCCCCCATCCCCGATACACTAACCCCCATCCTCCCCCGATACGCTGATCCCGCCTCCCCCCGATATACCGAACCCCTTCCCCGATACACAGACCCCCCTCCCCAGATATAACGACCTCCTCCCCCGATACACTGACCCCCCACCTCCCTCGATACACTGACCCCCCCGCCTCCCCCCGATACACTGACCCCCATCCCCTCAATACATTGACCCCCTCCTCCTGCCCCGATACACTGATCCCGTCACCCCATCCCCGATACACTGACCCCCCTCCCCCGATACACTGACCCCCCTCCTCCCCTGATACACAGGCCCCCCTCCCCGATACACTGGCCCCCCTCCCCCGATACAATGACCCCCTCCCCCGATACACTGGCCCCCCCTCCCCCGATACACTGGCTCCCCCTTCCCCGATACACTGGCCCCCCCTCCCCCGATACACTGGCCCCCCTCCCCCGATACACTGGCCCCCCCTCCCCGATACACTGATCCCCCACCTCCCCCTATACACTGACCCCCCACCTCCCCCAATACACTGACCCCCCACCTCCCCCGATACACTGACCCCCCTTCTCCCCAGATACACTGACCCCCCACCTCCCCCTATACACTGACCCCCCACCTCCCCCAATACACTGACCCCCCACCTCCCCCTATACACTGACCCCCCTTCTCCCCAGATACACTGACCCCCCCTCCTCCCCCGATACACTGACCCCCCCTTCCTCCCATCCCCAATACACTGACCCCCCCCATCCCCGATACACTGACCCCCCACCTCCCCCGATACACTGACCCCCCTTCTCCCCAGATACACTGACCCCCCCTCCTCCCCCGATACACTGACCCCCCCCTCCTCCCATCCCCGATACACTGACCCCCCCCATCCCCGATACACTGACCCCTCATCCCCTCAATACACTGACCCCCTCCCCCTCCCCGATACACTGGCCCCCCCTCCCCGATACACTGACCTCCTCCCCCGATACACTGACCCCCTCCCCCTCCCCCGATACACTGGCCCCCCCTCCCCGATACACTGACCCCCTCCCCCGATACACTGGCCCCCCCTCCCCAATACACTGACCCCCCTCCTCCCCCGATACACTGACCCCCCCCTCCTCCCATCCCCGATACACTGACCCCCCCCATCCCCGATACACTGACCCCTCATCCCCTCAATACACTGACCCCCTCCCCCTCCCCCGATACACTGGCCCCCCCTCCCCGATACACTGGCCCCCCCTCCCCGATACACTGGCCCCCCTCCCCCGATACACTGGCCCCCCTCCCCAATACACTGACCCCCCTCCTCCCCCGATACACTGACCCCCCCCCTCCTCCCATCCCCGATACACTGAGCCCCCCATCCCCGATACACTGACCCCTCATCCCCTCAATACACTGACCCCCTCCCCCTCCCCGATACACTGGCCCCCCTCCCCGATACACTGACCCCCTCCCCCGATACACTGACCCCTCATCCCCTCAATACACTGACCCCCTCCCCCTCCCCCGATACACTGGCCCCCCCTCCCCGATACACTGACCCCCTCCCCCGATACACTGACCCCCCCTCCCCGATACACTGACCCCCCCACCTCCCCCGATACACTGACCCCCCTCCTCCCCGATACACTGACCCCCCTCCTCGCCCGATACACTGACCCCCCCACCTCCCCCGATACACTGACCCCCCTCCTCCCCGATACACTGGCCCCCCTCCCCCGATACACTGACCCCCCTCCCCCGATACACTGGCCCCCCCTCCCCCGATACACTGGCCCCCCCTCCCCCGATACACTGACCCCTCCTCCCCCGATACACTGACCCCCTTCCTCCCCTGATACACTGACCCCCCCCCCTCCCATCCCCGATACACTGACCCCTCATCCCCTCAATACACTGACCCCATCCCCCTCCCCCGATACACTGGACCCCCTCCCCCGATACACTGACCCCTCCTCCCCCGATACACTGATCCCCCTCCTCCCCCGATACACTGACCCCCCCTCCCCCGATACACTGGCCCCCCCTCCCCGATACACTGACCCCTCCTCCCCCGATACACTGACCCCCCTCCTCCCCCGATACACTGACCCCCCCTCCCCCGAAACATTGGCCCCTCCCCCCGATACACCAACCCCCTGTCATCCCATCCCCCGATACACTGACCCCCCCTCCCCGATACACTGACCCCCACTCCCCCGATACACTGGCCCCCCTCCCCCGATACACTGACCCCCCGTCACCCCATCCCCCGATACACTGGCCCCCCCTCCCCTGATACTCTGACACCCCCCCTCCCCCAATACACTGACCCCCCTCCCCTGATACACTGGCCCCCCTCCCCCGATACACTAACCCCCCGTCATCCCATCCCGCGATACACTGACCCGCCCGATAAACAGACCCCCCCTCCCCCAATACACTGACCCCCCTCCCCCCGATATACTGACCCCCCCTCCCCGATACACTGACCCCCACACCCTTCCCCCGATACACAGACCCCCCCAATACACTGACCCCCCTCCCCGACACACTGACCCCCTCCCCCGATACACTGACACCCCCATCCCCGATACACTGACCCCCCTCCCCCCTCCCCCAATACACTGACCTCCTCCCCCGATACACTGACCCCCCTCCCCCCGATACACTGAACCTCCTCCCCGGATACACTGACACCCCTCCCCCCCTCCCCTGATATACTGAACCCCCCTCCCCCGATACACTGACCCCCCCCACGATACACTGACCGGCCCCGGTCCATCCCTCCGATACAATGACCGGCAATGGTTCCCCTGATTTGTTTTGGGTGCGCGGCCCATTCAAAAGCCGGGAGGTGGCCTGCATGGGATCTCCGGACAGCTACGCGGTCGCGTAGCTTAGCGGGAATGTTGCTGACCGGCCTCTTCCCATTACATTGACCAGATACGGGGCCCCACCCTCCGATACACTGACCCTCCTCCCCCATTATAATGCCCGCTCCTACCCAATACACTGACCCGATTGCAGACCCTGTGATACATTAACCCAGACCCCAGAACTGCCCCACTCCCACCGATATACACCCCGGGACACTCCCTCTCCCCAATACACTGACCAAGACCCCTCTGTACATGGACCCCCTTCCACCACCCCCCCCACCCTGATCCAATCCAAGACCCCTCCCCCCCAGATACACTGATCCAATCCCAGACCCCTCCCCCCCAGATACACTGATCCAATCCCAGAGACACCCCACCCCCCCCGCGATACATTGATCCAATCCCAGACCCCCCCCCATACACTGATCCAACCCCAGACCTCGCCCCCTCCCGATACTCTGATCCAATCCCAGAGCCCCCCCCCCCCCCCCGATATACTGATCAAATCCAAGAGACCCCCCCTCCCCCGCGATACACTGAGATCCAATCCCAGACCCCTCCCATGATACACTGGCCCGGTCCCAGACACCCCCCCTGCCAACCCCCGAATACACTGGCCTAATTCCAGACCCCCCCCCCCCCTACCAGATACATTGATTCGATTGAGACCCCCCACTCGATTTCTGCTCCCTGTGAAGTTTTATCACCAGACTCAGGGCGCAGCTGGGATTTGGGTGTACCTCACAGACACTGTGAAGTTACTCGATGGATATCTTCAACACTTCGTCCTCAATATCTTCAAAGGTTTTCTCGCACAGCTGCATGGAGCTCAGTCCAGGGCAGGAAGTGGATCTGGGAGAACAGAACCCAGCAACAGATGTCACCCCACATCGCAGATATAAAGGATCACAGCCCACCTCAGCAGAGCACAGTCAAAGGGAGAAGGGCCCTCCATCTCACAACCTCCTTCTCGGGGAAACAACGTCTGTTCCCAACCCGAAACCCAGTGCCGAATCGGAGAGAGAACCCGTCAGCCCCACTGACTGGGGCTGGATTTGACCCAAGAGGGTGAAAGGTCAGTGTCTGACCCCTGCCCCACTGTCCACCAGTAATGAACAGCAAGGGTTGGTGTTTGTTTGATTGTGAAAGACCGGAGAAATATTTGCTTCGTACCTCCTTAAGCCTGATGAAATTCACTTCCCTGAGAATTCTGCAGCAAAGTGTTGGGATGTGACTGGTCGTGTCCTAAGGGAGGAGATTCAGACTCGTTACTGTCAGTCAGAGAAACACAAACACACAGCCATCGGTCAGGCAGAGAAACACCAAACTCGCAGCCAACGCGGCCTTCAAGGAACAACCATCTCAACATAGTCTACAAAGTAGTCAAACAAATTTGTCACTGTGGGAGACTTTGCTCAGTGCGTACCTTACTTGCCTTGGAGTCAGAAGGTCGTGGGTAGAAGCCCCACCCCATAGACTTGAGCCTAATATCTAGGCTGACATTCTAGTGTAGTATTGAGTGCATACTACAGTGTCAGAGGGGCAGTACTAAGGGAGTATTGCACTGTCGGAAGGGCAGTACTGAGGGAGTGCTGCACTGTCGGAGTGGCAGTACTGAGGGAGTGCTGCACTGTCGGAGTGGCAGTACTGAGGGAGTGCTGCTCTGTCGAAGGGCAGTTATGAGGGAGTGCTGCACTGTTGGAGGGACAGTACTGAAGGACTGGTACATTGTCGAGGGGCAGTACTGAGGTAGCGGTACACTGTCGGAGGGGCAGTACTGAGGGAGCGCTGCACTGTAGGAGAGGCAGTACTGAGCGAGTGCTGCACTGAGGGAACGCTGTACTGTCGAAAGGGTAGCACTGAGGGAACGCTGCACTGTCGGAGGAGCCGTACTAGGGGAGCGCTGCACTGTCGGAGCACTGCACTGTAGGAGGGGCAGTACTGAGGGAGCATTGCACTGTCAGAGGGGCTGTACTAAGGGAATGCTGAATTGTTGAAGGGGCAGTACTGATGGAGTACTGCACTGTCGGAGGGCAGTACTGATGGAGTGCTGCACTGTTGGAGGTGCAGTCTTTCCAATGAGGCATTGAACGGAGACCCTGTCTGCTCTCTTAGGTGAACATAAAAGATCCCATGGCACTATATCGAAAAAGAGCAGAGGAGTTCTCCCCAGTATCCTTGACTAATATTTATACCTCTACCGACATCACTAAAACAGATTGTCTGGTCATTATCACATTGCAGTTTGTGGAAGCCTGCTGTACGCAAATTGGCTGCTGTGTTTCCATTTCAACAACGACTATACTTCAAAAAAAAGTACTCACTTGGCTGTAAAGCGCTTTGGGATATCCTGAGGTCATGAAAGGCGCTGTAGAAATGCAAGTCTTTCTTTACCACTGCAACAATTTGCATTTAAAGAACACTTTTAATATCGAAAACTGTCCCAAGGTGTCTCACAGAGGCTTGAGGGGAAAATAACATCTCAACTTGGTGCCTGCCTCCTGAATTAACTCCACTCAGAAGAGAGTGACACATTTACACAGGCAGTTTCATTACAATCGTGGACATAGGAATTTAATGATGGAAGTATTTTTTTTAAATGCATGAATCTAAAATGAGAATTGAATTACATCTGTGTCCCCTGGTCCAGTTAGCCGTCACCTTCGAACCACTTGGTCTAGACTCCCCATGCCCAACATCACAGGAGATGGACTCAGAACACATTACGTCAGCTAACTCTGCCCCGCAAACTCTTCTGTTACCACCAGGGTTGTGTCCTGATTTCCTGCTATTTCTGCCATGTTTTGTGTGTCACATTTGAACAGGTTGAAATGTCCTATTTATTGTACTGTCAGTTACTGAGAGTCTGGTCCTGCAAACTCGGTCTCACAGCTCAGCCTCGTGTTCCTTATTTAATAAACACACGCTTAACTGTGATGACCAAGTTAGGAGGGAAAAAGAGCTTTAAAAGAACTTACCCAAGTTCCTAAATACTTCACCAGATGTAAAAATAAATGTCTTCTGCCTGAAGTACTGGTTATGAATTAAATAGATAAATGGTCTGTCTTGGGTATAAAGGAATTCCAGAAGTTTGCATTTAGAATTAAAGCTGCTAGTTGAATACTTATCCTCTAACAGTATGTGAAATGTGTGGTGATTTGATCAGATGAAAATAATTAATTAGTTGGGAGAGTAAGGGGACTAGATGGGCTTAGATGGGAGAGTTAGGGGACTAGAGAGATGGGAGATTTAGGGAACATAAGAACATAAGAAATAGGAGCAGGAGTAGGCCACCTGGCCCCTCGAGCCTGCTCCGCCATTTAATATTATGGCTGATCTGATCATGGACTCAGCTCCACTTCCCTGCCCGCTCCCCATAACCCTTTATTCCTTTATCGCGCAAAAATCTGTCTATCTCCACCTTAATATATATTCAATGGCCCAGCCTCCACAGCTCTCTGGGGCAGAGAATTCCATAGATTCACAACCCTCTGAATGAGAGAAGAAATTCCTCCTCATCTCAGTTTTAAATGGGTGGCCCCTTATTCGGAGACTATGTCCCCTAGTTTTAGTTTCCCCTATGAGTGGAAATATTCTCTCTGCATCCACCTTGTTCAGCCCCCTCAGTATCTTACATGTTTCGATAAGATCACTTCATTCTTCTGAACTCCAATGTGTACAGGCCCAACCTACTCAACCTATCTTCATAAGTCAACCACCTCATCTCCAGAATCAACCTAGTGAACCTTCTCTGAATAGCCTCCAATGCAAGTGTATCCTTCCTTAAATAGGAGGACCAAAACTGTACGCAGTACTCTAGGTGTAGCCTCACCAATACCCCATACAGTTGTAGCAGGACTTATCTGCTTTTATACTCCATCCCCCTTGCAATAAAGGCCAACGTTCCATTTGCCTTTCCGATTACTTGCTGTACCTGCATACTAACTTTTTGTGTTTCATGCACAAGGACCCCCAGGTCACTCTGTACTGCAGCACTTTACAATTTTACTCCATTTAAATTATAATTTGCTTTTCTATTATTTCTGCCAAAGTGGATAACTCCCACATTATACTCCATCTGCCAAATGTTTGCCCACTCACTTAGCCTGTCAATATCCCGTTGCAGATTTTTTGTGTCCTCCTCACAATTTGCTTTTCCTCCCATCTTTGTATCATCAGCAAACTTGGCTACATTACACTCGGTCCCTTCATCCAAGTCATTAATATAGTTGAGGACCCTGCTGCACTCCACTAATCACTGTTTGCCAACCGGAAAATGACATGGAAACATAGAAAATTGGAGCAGTAGTAGGCCATTCGGCCCTTCGAGTCTGCATTGCCATTCAATATGATCATGGCTGATCCTCTATCTCAACACCATATTCCCGCTTTTTCCCCATACCCTTTGATGTCTTTTGTTTCTAGAAATCTATTTATCTCCCTCTTAAATATATTCAGTGACTTGGCCTCCACAGCCTTCTGTGGTAGAGAATTCCACAGGTTCACCACCCTCTGAGTGAAAACATTTCTCCTCATCTCGGTCCTAAATTTCCTACCTCGTATCCTGAGACTGTGACCCCTTGTTCTAGACTTCCCAGCCAGGGGAAACATCCTCCCCGCATCCAGTCTATCCAACCCAGTCAGAATTTTATAAGTTTCAATGAGATCCCCTCTCATTCTTCTAAACTCCAGTGAATACACTTAGGCAACTCAATCTCTCCTCATACGACAGTCCTGCCATCCCAGGAATCAGTCTGGTGAACCTTCGCTGCACTCCCTCTATGACAAGTATATCCTTTCTTAGACAAGGAGACCAAAACTGCACACAATATTCCAGGTGCGGTCTCACCAAGGCCCTGTATAACTGTAGTAAGACATCCTTGCTCCTGTATTCAAATCCTCTTGCAATGAAGGCCAACATACCATTTGCCTTCCTAACTGCTTGCTGCACCTGCATGTTTGTTTTCAATGACTGGTGTACAAGGACACTCAGGTCCCTCTGTACATCGACACTTTCCAAGCTATCACCATTTAACTAATACTTTGTCCTTATGTTTTTCCTACCAAAGTGGATAACTTCACATTTATTCACGTTATACTGCATCTGCCATGTGTTTGCCACTCACTCAACCTATCTAAATCACCTTGCAGCGTCTTTGCATCTTCCTCATAACTCACAATCCCACCTAGTTTTGTGTCGTCAGCAAACTTGGAAATATTACATTTGGTTCCCTCATCCAGATCATTTATATATATTGTGAATCGCTGAGGCCCCAAGCACTGATCCCACTAGTCACTGCCTGCTGCCCCGAAAAAGACCCGTTTAATCCTATCTCTGTTTCCTGTCAGTTAACCAATTTTCAATCCATGCCAAAATTTTCAATCCATGCCAATGATCCATTTATCCCGACTCTCTGTTTTCTGTTAGTTAGCCAATCCTCTATCCATGCTAATATATTACCCCCAACCCCATGAACTTTTATGTGGCACCTTATCGAATGCCTTCTGAAAATACAAATACACCACATCCACTGGTTCCCCCTTATCCACCCTGCTCATTACATCCTCAAAGAACTCCAGCAAATTTGTCAAACATGATTTCCCTTTCATAAAACCATGCTGACTCTGCTTGATTGAATTATGCTTTTCCAAATATCCCACTACTTCTTCCTTAATAATGGACTCCAGCATTTTCCCAACGACAGATGTTAGGCTAACTGGTCTATAGTTTCCTGCTTTTTGTCAGCTCCTTTTTTTAAGTAGGGGCGTTACATTTGCGGTTTTCCAATCTGCTGGGACTGCTCCAGAATCCAGGGAATTTTGATAGATTACAACCAATGCACCCACTATCTCTGCAGCCACTTTTTTTAAGACCCTAGGATGTAAGCCATCAGGTCCAGGAGACTTGTCCGCCTTTAGTCCCATTATTTTACCCAAGTATTGCTTCATTAGTGATAGTGATTGTATTAAGTTCCTCCCTCCCTATAACTCTTTGATTATCCACCATTGGGATGTTTTCAGTGTCTTCGACCGTGAAGACCGATACAAAATATTTGTTCAACGTCTCTGCCATTTCCCTGTTCCCCATTATTAATTCCAATTCCCCAGTCTCATCCTCTAAGGGACCAATATTTACTTTAGCCACTCTTTTCCTTTTTATGTACCTGCAGAAACACTATCTGTTTTTATATTTCGTGCTAGTTTACTTTCATAATCTATCTTCCCTCTCTATCATTTTTTTAGTCGTTCTTTGCTGGAACTAGAGGGATAGCCTTCGATGGGAGAGTGAGGGGGTGGGCTTTGAAATAAAAATCTGGTGTCAGTAAAAGTGACGATGAAGCTGTCAAATTATCATAAAAACCTAACTGGTTTACTAATCTCTTTTAAGGGAAGGAAAGCTGCCGTCCTTACCCAGTCTGGCCTATATGTGATTCCACTCCCATACCAACGGGGTTCACTCGGAACTGTTCTCTGAAGTGGCTTAGCAAGACACTCAGTGGTTCAAGAAATGCAATTAGAGATCAGCAATAAATGCCAGCCTTGCCAGCGGCACCCACATCTCATGAATGAATGTAAACCAAGGTTTTTGTGGTGGGACTGTATAAACCTGCAGTAAGTGAGCTGCACATTCCTCGAGTCAGTGTCTCAAAGGTTCCACATTCCTCACAGATGCGCAATGAATGTAAAACGCAGTCTGATCAATGTTCAGGTGTCTGTAAAAATCCTGAGCGCGATTGTTTAAAATGCCAAAAAGCACTCTGCTGCAAAATATATTTTTTAAACATTTGTGTGAAAATTCATTAATTATTTCCATGTTTTTCTTCCGCAGATTCATCTCATTTCAGCGTGTCGCTGGGAGACAAGTCCCGAGTCCCCATCTCATCACAAACCTCACACCCTCTCCCTTGACCTGTGCCTCACTCCCTCCTCCTGACCTGCACCTAACTCATTCCACTTGGGCTTAGTCCTGATCTCTGCCTCCTCCTCTAATTCACACCCACCATCTGCACCTCACTCCCTCCCCAGTGCCTCTCACTACCTGACCCGTCTCGCTTTCTCTTCCTGATCCCTGATCTGTACTCACTTGCTCTCCCTGCCCCCTGACCTGTGCCTCATTCCCTCCTCTCCCCGACCTGTACCTCACTCTTTCCTTTCCCAGAACCCTGACCTGTGCCTCGCTCCCTGCCCCGACCTGTGTCTCGCTCCCCTCCCTGATCCCCCAATCTGTGCCCTACTCCTCTCTCTGACATGTGCCTCAATCCCTGACCCTGACCTGTGCCTCACTCCCTGCCCCTGACTTGACCCCACTACCTCCTCATGACCTGTGCCTCACTCCCCTCCCTGCCACCTAACCTGTGTCTTGCTAGCTCTCCCAGCCTTGTTCCTGTCCCTTACCGATCTCTTCTCTGTTCTACAGGTCCATGGTGTCATAGTTATTGTGTTTCTAACACAGATGAGGCTGCACACAGGGAGGTTAAACTAACAGTGACCTCAGTCTTTAATAAGACACTCCAGAGTGAGGAACAGGCCTTAGGGGCCGGCTTATATACAGTGCTCCCAAGCGATGCTGGGATCCCTTGGAACTTCAGGGGATGAGCTCCCTGGTGGCAGAACATGGGAGTACATGCTTTACAGATACACAACATCACTCCCCCCCCCCCCCCCTCAAAGTCAAAGTGAAAACTATTTACAAGGTGAGGCGGTCGGGAGCCTTTCTTTCCCTGGTGGACCGCCTCGGTACAAATGTCTGTTCTGGTGTGTTGGCTGTGCCCTCGCTGGGCTGGCATGTTGTTGGCCCTGCAGAGCTGTTAGGTGAGCCTGGCCTTGCTGGGCTGTTGGTCATGATGGGTTCGATTTCCTGGTCCGGGGTGGTGTCGTTGATCCTTTGGGTGTGTGTTGTGGGCTCGAAAAAGGTGGTGTCTGCTGTGGGTTGTTCAGGGCAGCCTGTGAACCGCAGCCTCGTTTAGTCCAGGTGCTTTCTGCAAATTTGTCCATTGTCTAGTTTGACTACAAACACCCTACTCCCTTCTTTAGCTATCACCATACCCGCAATCCACTTGGGACCATGTCCATAGTTTAGCACATACACAGGGTCATTCAGATCAATTTCCCGTCACACAGTGGCGCAACCATCGTTTACACTTTGTTGCTGCCGCTTGCTGTCTACCTAATCATGCAGGTTGGGGTGAACCAGCGAGTAGCTCAGCCGGTGGCACCCCTGTGAGCGAGTGGGGTCTCGTGCGGTAGCTGAGCAATACTCGGGACAGGCGGGTTTGGAGTGAGCCTTCTGTGACTCGGTTAAAGCTCTGTTTGATGGTTTGTACTGCCCGCTCTGCCTGCCCATTGGAGGCTGGTTTAAATGGGGCTGAGGTGACATGTTTGATCCCATTGAGGATCATGAATTCTTTAAATTCGGCACTGGTGAAACATGGCCTGTTGTCACTGACCAGTATGTCAGGCAGGCATTGCTGTACACAGGACTCTAAGTCAGAGTTGATACCGGGCCACCACACGTGGGATCTGGCTATCGCTTTTATCATTACTCTACCCGGGTGTGTACTGTGGAGATCCGAGATGAACATCTCCCTGCCCTTTTTTGGTAGCACTATGCGGTTACCCCACAACAGCAAGTCTGCATGAATGGACAGCTCGTCCTTTCGCTGCTGGAACGGTTTGATTAGCTCTTGCATTTCAACGGGGATACTGGCCCAGCTCCCATGCAGTACACAGTTTTTTACTAGGGACAGCAGAGGATCTTGGCTGGTCCAAGTCCTAATCTGGCGGTGATTTATCATTTTCAAACGCTTCCATGACCATCAACAAGTCTGCGGGCTGCGCCACCATCAACAAGTTTGCAGGCTGCGCCATTTCCACCTCCGTGGTGGGCAATGGTAGCCGACTGAGAGCATCCGCACAGTTCTCGGTGCCTGGCCTGTGGCGGATGGCATAGTTATACGCTGATAGCGCGAGTGCCCACCTTTGTATGCGGGCTGAGGCATTAGTATTTATCCCCTTGTTTTCAGCGAACAGGGATGTGAGGGGCTTGTGATCAGTTTCCAGCTCAAATTTGAGGCCAAACAGGTACTGATGCATTTTCTTTACCCCGAACACACACACTAATGCCTCTTTCTCAATCATGCTGTATGCC
This sequence comes from Pristiophorus japonicus, assembly GCF_044704955.1. Classification (NCBI taxonomy): domain Eukaryota; kingdom Metazoa; phylum Chordata; class Chondrichthyes; family Pristiophoridae; genus Pristiophorus; species Pristiophorus japonicus. The sequence goes on from NC_091989.1 coordinate 29,627,627, forward strand.
CTCTCAGCCTTAGACAAGCTCTTGGAAGCATAGGCGACAGGTTGCAACTTCCCCGCAACGTTAGCTTGTTGTAATACACACCCGACTCCATACGACGACGCGTCACATGCTAGCACAAGTCTTTTACATGGGTTATACAATACAAGCAGCTTGTTGGAGCATAAAATGTTTCTGGCTTTCTCAAAAGCAATTACTTGTTTTTTTTCCCCATAGCCAGTTCTCACCTTTGCGCAATAACACATGTAGGGGCTCTAAAAGGGTGCTTAACCCCAGTAGGAAGTTACCAAAATAATTGAGGAGTCCCAGGAACGACCGCAGCTCCGTGACGTTCTGTGGCCTGGGCGCATTCCTGATAGCCTCTGTCTTGGCGTCTGTGGGCCGAATGCCATCCGCCGCGATCTTTCTCCCACAAACTCCACTTCTGTTTCCATGAAGATGCATTTCGACCTCTTCAGCCGCAGCCCTACACGATCCAGTTGCTGAAGGACCTCCTCCAGATTTTGTAGGTGCTTGACGGTGTCCTGACCCATGACCAATATATCATCCTGAAAGACCACTGTGTGTGGTACCGACTTGAGTAAGCTCTCTGGAAGATCGCTGCAGCCGACCGAATTCCAAACGGGCATCTGTTGTAGATGAACAGTCCCTTGTGCATGTTGATGCAGGTGAGGCCCTTCGAAGACTCCTCCAGCTCCTGCGTCATGTAGGCCGAAGTCAGGTCGAGCTTGGTGAATGTCTTGCCTCCTGCCAGCGTCGCAAATAGATCGTCTGCCTTAGGTAGCGGGTATTGGTCCTGTAGCAAGAAACGATTAATAGTTACTTTATAATCGCCGCAAACTCTGACCGTGCCATCACTTTTGAGTACTGGAATAATCGGGCTGGCCCACTCGCTGAATTCCACTGGGGAGATGATGCCCTCGCATTGCAGCCTGTCCAGCTCGATTTCCACTCTCCCCCTCATCATGTGAGGTACCGCTCGCGCCTTGTGGTGAATGGGTCGTGCCTCTGGGACCAAGTGGATCCGCACATTCGCCCCGGAAAAGCTTCCAATGCCTGGCTCAAAAAGGGAAGGAAATTTGTTAAGAACCTGGGTACATGAGGCCTCATCGACATGTGATAGCGCTCGGATGTCATCCCAGTTCCAGCGGATTTTGCCCAGCCAGCTTCTTCCAAGCAGTTTGGGGCCATCGCCCGGGACAATCCAGAGTGGCAGTTCGTGCACCGTGCCCTCGTAGGTGACCTTGACCATGGCGCTGCCCAGGACAGTGATAAGCTCTTTGGTGTACGTTCTCAGTTTCGTGTGAATGGGGCTCAGGGCTGGTCTGAATGCCTTGTTGCACCACAGTCTCTCAAACATCTTTTTACTCATGATGGATTGGTTAGCACCAGTGTCCAGTTCCATGGCTACGGGTAAGCCATTCAATTTTACGTTTAGCATTATAGGTGGACATTTCGTCGAAAATGTGTGCATCCCGTGTACTTCAGCATCTGCCTCCTCTCTCTGAGGCTCTAAATTGCTTTGATCCATCATGGACCGATCTTCCTCTGCCACGTGGTAGTTAGCAGGTTTTGCAGAGCTTGCAGCTCGTTTGCAAGATCGTTGGAGGTGCCCCGTTGTTCCACAGCCCTTGCAAACATATGAACATTTATGAACATTGCTAGCACTTGTGTGCTGAGAGATTTGTTTGGTGTTATCACTGGTGGACATAAACGCTTGTGTTATCGCAATGGCCTTACTGAGGGTCGGTGTCTCTACAGTCCAAAGTTTTCGTAGGATAGTCTCATGGCCAATGCCCAGTACAAAAAAGTCTCTGAGCATCTGCTCCAGGTAGCCATCAAACTCACATTGTCCTGCAAGTCGCCTTACCTCGGCGACGTAGCTCGCCACTTCCTGACTTTCAGATCACTGGAACTTGTAGAACCGATACCTCGCCATCAGCACGCTCTCCCTCAGGTTAAGATGCTCCCGAACCAGTGTACACAGCTCCTCATACGACTTATCTGTGGGTTTCATCAGAGCCAGAAGATTCTTCATGAGGCTGTAGGTCAGTGCCCCGCAGACCGTGAGGAGGACCGCTCTCCTTTTTGCATTGCTTCCTTCTCCGTCCAGCTTGTTGGCTACAAAGTACTGGTCTAGCTGTTCGACATAGGCTTCCCAGTCCTCACCCTCCGAGAACTTCTCCAGGATGCCCACAGTTTGCTGCATCTTTGCGTTGGATTCGTATTCTCGTCGCCAGTTATTGTGTTCCAAACACAAATGAGGCTGCACACAGGGGGGTTAAAGTAACAGTGACCTCAGTCTTTATTAAGACACTCCAGAGCGAGGAACAGGCCTTAGGGGCCGGCTTATATACAGTGCTCCCAAGGGATGCTGGGATCCCTTGGGACTTCAGAAGATGAGCTCCCTGGTGGCGGAACATGGGAGTGCATGCTTTACAGATACACAACATTAGTGACTGCCGATCAGAAACACTTGAGGTCTTTGTGCTGTACCGCATCTAGTGATGTTCAAGAATCTCAGCCAATACAGAAAATGTGCATTTAAAACAAGGAATGATTTTGCTTGAAGGTCAGACGCACAACAGGAATGAAACGCCCTCAAACTGCCTACAGCCATGACTCACTATCATCACCTGATCCGTTACAAGCCCTCAGACAGGCATCGGGCCGGCAGCAGATGGAAACCGTTCCTTAGAAGGTGTTCAACAGCTCAGCAGGCATCATTTTGCTGTGTTTCCAGCCCTGCGTTTAAACCACGTCCCTAAAGTGAAAGCACATTGCACAAGCCCCAGCCTCAGAAAAGAGGGAATTATATGTTTGTACAAACCCTTGGTTAGCCCACAGTTCGAGAATGTGTGCAGTTCTGGCTCCCTTTATAGAAAGGACATTAAAGCCCCCTCATAATCTTATACATTTCGATAAGATCACCTCTCATTCTTCTGAATTCCAATGAGTAGAAGCCCAACCTACTCAAGCTTTCCTCATAAGTCAACCCCCTCATCCCCGGAATCAACCTAGTGAACCTTCTTTGAATTGCCTCCAAAGCAAGTATATCGTTTCGTAAATATGGAAACCAAAACTGCACGCAGTATTCCAGGTGTGGCCTCACCAATACCTTATATAGCTGTAGCAAGGCTTCCCTGCTTTTAGACTCCATCCCCTTTGCAATAAAGGCCAAGATACCATTGGCCTTCCTGATCATTTACTGTACCTGCATATTATCCTTTTGCGTTTCATGCACAAGTACCCCCAGGTCCCGCTGTACTGCGGCACTTTGCAATCTTTCTCCATTTAAATAATAACTTGCTCTTTGATTTTTTTCTGCCAAAGTGCATGACCTCACACTTTCTAACATTATACTCCATCTGCCAAATTCTTGCCCACTCACTTAGCATGTCCTTTTGCAGATTTTTTGTGTCCTCCTCACACATTGCTTTTCCTCCCATCTTTGTATCGTCAGCAAACTTGGCTACGTTACACGCAGTCCCTTCTTCCAAGTCGTTAATATAGATTGTAAATAGTTGGGGTCCCAGCACTGATCCCTGTGGCACCCCACTAGTTACTGGTTGCCAACCAGAGAATGAACCATTTTTCCCGACTCTCTGTTTTTCTGTTAGTTAGCCAATCCTCTATCCATGCTAATATATTATCCCCAACCCCGTGAACTTTTAATCTGGTGCAGTAACCTTTTATGTGGTACCTTGTCAAATGCCTTCTGGAAGTCCAAATACACCACATCCACTGGTTCCCCTTTATCCACCCTACTCGTTTCATCCTCAAAGAATTCCAGCAAATTTGTCAAACATGATTTCCCTTTCATAAAACCATGCTGACTCTGCTTAATTGAATTATGCTTTTCCAAATGTCCCACTACTGCTTCCTGAATAATGGACTCCAGCATTTTCCCAAAGATAGATGTTAGGCTCACTGGTCTAAAGTTTCCTGCTTTTAGTCTGGCTCCTTTTTTGAATAGGGGCATTGCATTTGCAGTTGATGGAGCATAGAATAACTTGCCACATGGAGTGGTTCAGCCAGAGACCACTGCATCTTTTTAGAGAAAATTTGATAAATATTTGAATCAGAGGAAGAAACAGGGCTGTGGGGGAGAGAGTGGGGGAGTGGAATAAATGCAGGCCCATGGGGAGAAAGCAGGGCAGTGGGATTAGTTTGGGGATTAATACAGGGCTATGGGAAGAGATTGGGGCAGAGAGATTAGTTTGGGATTGATACAGGGCTATGGGGAGAGAGCGGCGCAGATGGATTAATTTGGCATTAATACAGGGCTATGGGGAGAGAGCAAGGCAGGGGGATTAGTTTGGGATTGATACAGAGCTATAGGGAGAGAGTGGGGCAGTGGGATTAATTTGGGCCGGCTCTTTGCCAAAGGCCTGAAACTTTCGTTTTTTTTTTTAAATGAGTGGAATTGTAAAAAGAGAGGACAGTGTCCCTGGGCGGCCGCTGGTCCGAGGGTCCGAGACTGGCCATGCTCCCTGCCGACCTGTACAAGACAATACAGTAAGCGACATCCTGATTGACTACAGCCAGAAGCAGCGAGTGAGTGATATAATATTCCATCTGACCAGCGAAATCCCAGGTCAGCACAGTAATGTATGCAGCTGTGAGTATGCTCACAGGTTTGTAGAGCTGTTGACTTGTAATAATTTATGCTTTTAAAGTCCAAAAAATCCACAAAGAAACCCACAAAAAAAACAAAAAAACAAAAAAAAAATTTTTTAAAAGGGCAGTTGAAAAGTGTCTGGAGTGTCCCCCAGATCGGGGGGCACTTGAACTAATGTTTATTTTCTGTCCCAAAAGAGTTGTAGAGCTGTTGGCTGGCGCCATCCCGTGCAATAAGTTTTTAAGTTGGTTCACAGGCTCCTGTTCATTCAAATTTTAATTTAAACCACGTCTAAAGTTTGATTTGTTTAAGTTTGTCGGTTTTAGTGCCCCCCTTCCTTTTAGCCAGGGGGCACTTGTATAATTTGTGTTTTTGGTGCCCTCAAAAAAAAAACAAGGGGGCACTTGATTGAAAGTTTTTGGAGTGTGACCCCCACTTTAACCAGGGGACACTTGTTTACAGATACAACAAAAATAGTTGTAGAGCTGTTGCCCAGCGCCTCACAACTTGAGCCTCCTCCGGGAAATACCCTCTGTTCTGTTCTGCGCAGAGGGGTTTCCTGTACGGGCTGTTCCTGCACACTCTCCACCTTGCCATCCTCGTCTGCCATCTGAACACGCCAGACAGAGGAGGCGGGGGTCCCCAATGGAGTGCTTTCTACACGGGAGTCCTCCCTTTATTTATTGGGGACTTGGCCTGGAGGGTGTTGCATGGAGCAGTCCCGTACAATAAGTTTTTAAGTCGGTTCACGGGCTCCCAGGCCGCCTGTAACTTCTGCGGTCTAGAGGAGTCCGTGTTCCATGTATATGTTGAATGTGGGTGGTTGCAGCTCTTATTCCATTATATGAAGGGGCTGCTCCTCAATTTCAGTCCTAGGCTCCTGATCTTTGGGCAGCCTGTGTGGAGGGGAGCAGGCAGGTCGGAAGGCCTCCTCATAGGACAGCTCCTGGGCATCAACCGGTCCAGGCAGCGGGCGGTCGAGGGGGTCATTCAGCCCGACTGCCTGCCTCTGTTCCGCGGTTACATCCGAGCCAGGGTGTCCCTGGAGATGGAGCATGCGGTGTCCACCGGTACATACGAGAGGTGGGCGCCAGAGGGACTGGAGTGCATCATCACCCCCAGCAACCACATTTTAATTTGAACCACGTAATGTCTAAAGTTTAATTTGTTTAAGTTTGTCGGTTTTAGTGCCCCCCCCCCCCCGCCCCCCCTTTAATCAGGGGGCACTTGATTTAATGATTTATTGTTTTACAGGTGCAACTAAAATAGTTGGAGAGCTGTTGCATTGTGAGTGGCTTAACTAGTCATGTGATATTCACAAGACTCAATAAAACCCCAGTCAGTTGGGTCTAGGTCATCCACAAATCCAGGAATTTTCCCACATTTTTTTCCCTAAATTCGCCTGGGTTTTTATCTGGTTTTTGCCTCTCCCAGGAGATCACATGGCTCCGGTTGGGGTGGAGTGTAGTAGGTTTCAGTGTAAGGGGTGTCGCAGTTGTGTGAGGTGGATTGGTTGGGCTGGGTGCTCTTTACCTTTCCGCCATTGTTCATTGTTCATAGGTTTATATTTAACCTTCAGGGCTGCTGACCGAGGGCCGTGCGGCTCTCCTTCTGCGCTGTAAGTTTCTATGTTTCTATGTATGCAGTTGTGAGCCTCGAGGATGAACTGGTAATGTGTAGTGTGATTGTTAAACCTTTGTTAATAAACCAACTGGTCCTTGATAGCAATGTGTGGCTATGAATTCTTAAGTAAAGAACTCATGAAGCAAATCCATTACAAGCACCTTCCCACTTGCAATCAGGAACAATCACAGAGCAATTCCACTGGGAGGGTTCGGCCAGTGTACCTGACCTGTTGGGAGGGTTGGACCTGTGTACCTGACCTGTTGGGAGGGTTCGGCCAGTGTACCTGACTGTTGGGAGGATTTGATCCGTGTACCTGACTTGTTGGGAGGGGTGGACCCGTGTACCTGACCTGTTGGGAGGGGTGGACCCGTGTACCTGACTTGTTGGGAGGGGTGGACCCGTGTACCTGACCTGTTGGGAGGGGTGGACCCGTGTACCTGACCTGTTGAGAGGGGTGGACCCGTGTACCTGACTGTTGGGAGGGTTCGGCCAGTGTACCTGACTTGTTGGGAGGGGTGGACCCGTGTACCTGACCTGTTGGGAGGGATGGACATGTGTACCTGACCTGTTGGGAGGGTTGGAGCCACCAGAACATGGAGAACATTTCTCTTGGGATCTTTGTAAGTTGCCCATATATGTTTTTTGCACTGGATATTTCATGGTTAGGTTTAGTAGAGGCACCGTTAGTCTCAGCCTGTGTGGGGGTGACATAAAGATAGAGATGGAGTATGCATAGCAAGGCCCACACAAATTATACCACTGAGACTGCACTGATGCTCCTGTCAGAAGTTGCATTACTGAGAGATGCAGTGCATCCATACCCACCTTCTGCAGAGTTTTACACAAAGTGGTTTTCCCGACTCCACAGTGGCCACAGATGAACAGCTTCACCTTCCCATTGTTGAGCTCTCCACAAGTCTGCAACAATCTCCGTTTCTGTATTTCCTAAAGAAGGAACGAAAGGAGTTGAGGACAATCTCAACAGGAGACACCACTGAACCAGGAGGCACTGCGTCAGAGCTGAGGGGAAAGGCTGTGTGTCAGTGGGCACATCCTGGAATACATGTTTCCAAAGTCCTGAAATACATTATGCCTCACAGATACATTGGCACCCTTTCCACTACTCCCAGTCCAAGATCCTCTAACTTCCACCCTGCAGAGATCAATTTGGGAATACTGTAACTGTTGTCCCTCCTCAATCTCTCGGCTTTGACCATTGACCATCGAATCTTGATCATTATTGCACTAACCTGTCAATATCCACGAGTACGCTGATGACACCCAGCTCAAACCATTGGTCCCTCACTCAAATGTTGCCAAACTCCCTTTCCATTCTCCTCAGTGTCTATGACTGTCCAGCAGTTCATAAAACACTTTGAGATATCACTGTTTGTGAGAACTCTAACTTGTTTTAAATCCAGCAGTAACATAGGAGCACTAGGATAAACCCTACAGCCGATACCACCAAAGAACAATCCATACAACGCACGGCTTAACCACCACTGGTACAGAGTTCAAATGCCGGGACTGATCCTCCCTCGGTCTGCAAGGCTCGGTTAGGATGTCTAGAGGTGAGATGGTCGAAAAGGATTTGGTCATTTACTGACAAAACCCTTTCCACGATGCCTGGATGTGAGTGGAATTTATATCAGGACTGGAGCTCAACAAAAGCTTCTGGAAATCCCACACTCTGGAATAAACTTCAAATACAAACAAAATTATATGTTAATCCTAATTCTCTGTGATTTACCACTGTGGGGAATATTAATGAGAACATTAAATCATCATAGTATGAGGAGGCGGAGTCTGAGATCATGACCTTTCTCCATCATGTTAATCATTGCACTAAGTGCTTTCATAGTGAAGCACAATCACACGATTTCCACTTACTCTCATTGATATGTTCAGCTCTTTTACTTTCACTTCAATACAGAATGTTAAATCATCACATAGCCTCAACAGCTTCCTCGCGATTGGTGACATTCCAATATTCCCCACCCTACTCTATCTATTCCTTCAGTCTCTACTGTCCAGCACCATTATTCTGCATTTCCATTACAAACATTAACTTTTTGTTTTCCTGACATTCCCTCCTTTCACCTGAATGTGTTCAATATTGTTGGGGTACAATTCCACAGACACTGACTCTCACTGGGATACAGTTCCACAGACACTGACTCTCACTGGGGGACAGTTCCACAGACACTGACTCTCACTGGGATACAGTTCCACAGACACTGACTCTCACTGGGATATAGTTCCACAGACACTTACTCTCACTGGGGTATAGTTCCACAGACACTGACTCTCACTGGGGGACAGTTCCACAGACACTGACTCTCACTGGGGTACAGTTCCACAGACACTGACTCTCACTGGGATACAGTTCCACAGACACTGACTCTCACTGGGATACAATTCCACAGACACTGACTCTCACTGGGATACAATTCCACAGACACTGACTCTCACTGGGGGACAGTTCCACAGACACTGACTCTCACTGAGGGACAGTTCCACAGACACTGACTCTCACTGGGATACAGTTCCACAGACACTGACTCTCACTGGGATACAATTCCACGGACACTGACTCTCACTGGGGGACAGTTCCACAGACACTGACTCTCACTGAGGGACAGTTCCACAGACACTGACTCTCACTGGGATACAGTTCCACAGACACTGACTCTCACTGGGGTACAGTTCCACAGACACTGACTCTCACTGGGGTACAGTTCCACAGACACTGACTCTCACTGGGGTACAGTTCCACAGACACTGACTCTCACTGGGATACAGTTCCACAGACACTGACTCTCACTGGGGGACAGTTCCACAGACACTGACTCTCACTGGGGGACAGTTCCACAGACACTGACTCTCACTGGGATACAATTCCACAGACACTGACTCTCACTGGGATACAATTCCACAGACACTGACTGTTATGTAATGATGTGTGTATCGTTGTCCTGCGTCCAGTTGGGGGTGGGGGGGGGAAGGTGATGTTATGTAATGATGTGTGTATCGTTGTCCTGCGTCCAGTTGGGGGTGGGGGGGGGAAGGTGATGTTATGTAATGATGTGTGTATCGTCCCAGTACCTTAAATGTATTGTAAGTACTATGCCACACCACAGAGAGCGCTGCGGTGGGAAACCCTGGTAGTACCTGGAACAAGGGCTATATAAGGCTGACCACCACACCTGAGGGGCACTCTGGAGCTGAACAATAAAGGACGAAGGTCACAGCAGTTGGACTTACACCAGACCGTATGGAGTCAGTGATTTGTGTGCTACATACACCACATTGGCGACAAGGAAGCGGACGAACTCCATGCAACCATGGCTACTCTGGGCTCGCTAAAGGATTTTACCGTGGGCAATGATTGGGAGGCCTTTACGGAAAGACTCGAGTACTACTTCACAGCAAATGACCTGACGGAGGACACATACGCAATGAGAGAGAAGCGTAAGGCGATATTGCTCTCCATTTGTGGAGATGAGGTTTACTGTCTCATCGGGGATTTGCTGGCACCTGGGAGCGCCAGGGACAAGTCATACGAGGAGCTGACTGAACTCATTCGTGACCAGTTGAAACCGAAGGAGAGCATCTCACGGCCAGATACAAATTTTACCATCACTGCAGATCTGAGGGCCAGGATGTCACCAAATATGCTGCAGACCTCAGGAGACTCGCGGCGCCGTGTGATTTTGGGGCACACCTTGACGAGGCTTTGCGGGACGTTTTCGTTATGGGGATTGGCCACGAGGGCCTCCTTCACAAGCTGCTGGCCACGGAACCCACAGTCACCCTGACAAAAGCCATCACCATCAGCCGGGCATATATGACCTCGACTTGCAGCACCAAGCAAATGATCCACACTGTCTCGAACCCGGCAGGCACTGTCCACAGGATAGCGCCCACCACGGACAAAACTGCAGAACGTGGCTCTGCCCGGGGCAGAGAGCACGGACCTCAGGATCCTGGAGCTCAGAGTCCGCCGAGGGGGGCCAATCAAGCAGCACCATGCTGGCGCTGTGGAGGAAGCCATGGGGCTCACCGGTGCAGGTTTGCAGAGTATACGTGCAATACCTGCCACGTTAAAGGCCACCTTCAGCGTATGTGTAAAAGAAATCGGACTCACCATGTGGCTGAGGAGATGGGGGATGATCCACTGTTCAGCGAGGAGCAGGTAGAAGAAGATGAGATGCTTGGACTGTATACGTGCACCGACGATTCGCCCCCAGTGATAAGGGAAGTAAAAATCAACGGAGTCCCTGTGAGTATGGAAGTGGACACGGGCTCGAGTCCGTCGTTGATGAGTCGGAGAACTTTTGATAAACTGTGGATTAACCCAGCTGCACGACCCAAGCTGGTCCCGGTCACGGCGAAACTGCGTACCTACACCAGGGAACTAATAACTGTTCTCGGCAGAGCAATGGTGCAGGTATCCCACGGGGACGAGACGCATGGTTTACCTTTGTGGGTCGTTGCAAGCGATGGGCCGATGCTCCTCGGCCGGAGGTGGATGGGGACGGTCCGTGGGAGCTGGGAAGACTTCATCACTCCACAGGCTGCTGCTCCCCGGGGTGCTGCCGTGCCCCGGGTCCCCAGAGAGCAGCGCCGACCGAGCTGGAGCTGCAGCCTCAATCCACCCACAGGCAAGCCCCAGGCCCAGATCTCACACAGAGACCCTGCAGCCTCAGTCCACCCACAGGCAAGCCCCAGGCCCAGATCTCACACAGAGACCCTGCAGCCTTAATCCCCACAGGCAAGCCCCAGGCCCAGATCTCACACAGAGACCCTGCAGCCCCAGCCCCCACAGGCAAGCAGCCCTGCACAGAGGGGCCTAGTGGGGGGGGAGTGAGCCGGCGGGGCACTGCGGGCGGGGTGCTGAGGGATCCAGGGGCCGGCGGTTCGGAAGGACCCCGCAGAGGAGCTGGTGGCGGCGGCAGCAGTTGGGGGTCGGCGGCCATGGCAGCCACAGGGGAGGCCGCTACGGAGGCCGCGGGGGATGCGGCAAGTGCGGCCGCTGGAGAGGCCACGACGGCCGCAGGAGAGGCGGCAAGTCAGGTGGCTGCGGAGGGGAGCAGAGGCTGCGACGGCGGAGGGCATTCGGAGCGGCGGAGAAGAAGATGGCGGCGGCATCGTGTCGGAGCTGCAGAGCATCAAAGATGGCGGCACCCAAGGAGAAGCCTCGTGGAATCCTCCTGCATCAAAGATGGCGCCTTAAAGAGGAAATGCACCCGGGAATCTTAAAAGGGCCTTACAAAGAGGTGGTCCCCACAAAGGACTTCTGTTTGGCAGAGCGAGTCTAAAATGAGCTATGTTAATGTGAGATAGTGAATTTATAATAAGAATTACTTTTTTTTATGCTGAATGGCCACTGTATTTGTGTAAAATAATGGATGAAGTACAATTAATGATAACGGCTAACAAGGAAATCAAGGTTCCGCTACCAGTCAATAACCAGTTAATGTACCAGATAAAATGTACCATACTAACGCACTGTCTATGCCCACCTGCCTTCCATTCGACAAGTGTGATGTTATGTAATGATGTGTGTATCGTTGTCCTGCGTCCAGGTGGAGAGGGGGGGGGAAGGGGATGTTATGTAATGATGTGTGTATCGTCCCAGTACCTTAAATGTATTGTAAGTACTGTGCCACACCACAGAGGGTGCTGCGGTGGGAATCCCTGGTAGTACCTGTAACAGGTGCTATATAAGGCTGACCACCACACCTGGGAGGCACTCTGGAGCTGAACAATAAAGGACGAAGGTCACAGCAGTTAGACTTACACCAGACCGTGTGGAGTCAGTGATTTGTGTGCTACATACACCACACTGACTCTCACTGGGGGACAGTTCCACAGACACTGACTCTCACTGGGGGACAGTTCCACAGACACTGACTCTCACTGGGGTACAGTTCCACAGACATTGACTCTCAATGGGGTACAGTTCCACAGGCACTGACTCTCACTGGGATACAGTTCCACAGACATTGACTCTCACTGGGGTACAGTTCCAAAGACACTGACTCTCACTGGGATACAGTTCCACAGACACTGACTCTCACTGGGGAACAGTTCCACAGATACTGACTCTCACTGGGGGACAGTTCCAAAGACACTGACTCTCACTGGGATACAGTTCCACAGACACTGACTCTCACTGGGGAACAGTTCCACAGATACTGACTCTCACTGGGGGACAGTTCCACAGACACTGACTCTCACTGGGATACAGTTCCACAGACACTGACTCTCACTGGGGTACAGTTCCACAGACACTGACTCTCACTGGGGACAGTTCCACAGACACTGACTCTCACTGGGATACAGTTCCACAGACACTGACTCTCACTGGGATACAGTTCCACAGACACTGACTCTCACTGGGATACAGTTCCACAGACACTTGACTCTCACTGGGATACAGTTCCACAGACACTGACTCTCACTGGGATACAGTTCCACAGACACTGACTCTCACTGGGGGACAGTTCCACAGACATTGACTCTCACTGGGGTACAGTTCCACAGACACTGACTCTCACTGGGGAACAGTTCCACAGATACTGACTCTCACTGGGGGACAGTTCCACAGATACTGACTCTCACTGGGGGACAGTTCAACAGACACTGACTCTCACTGGGATACAGTTCCACAGACACTGACTCTCACTGGGGACAGTTCCACAGACACTGACTCTCACTGGGATACAGTTCCACAGGCACTGACTCTCACTGGGGGACAGTTCCACAGATACTGACTCACTGGGGGACAGTGTCTCAGACACTGACTCTCACTGGGGGACAGTTCCACAGACACTGACTCTCACTGGGATACAGTTCCACAGACACTGACTCTCACTGGGATACAGTTCCACAGACACTGACTCTCACTGGGATACAGTTCCACAGACATTGACTCTCACTGGGGTACAGTTCCACAGGCACTGACTCTCACTGGGATACAGTTCCACAGACATTGACTCTCACTGGGGTACAGTTCCACAGACACTGACTCTCACTGGGATACAGTTCCACAGACACTGACTCTCACTGGGATACAGTTCCACAGACACTGACTCTCACTGGGATACAGTTCCACAGACACTGACTCTCACTGGGATACAGTTCCACAGACATTGACTCTCACTGGGGTACAGTTCCACAGGCACTGACTCTCACTGGGATACAGTTCCACAGACATTGACTCTCACTGGGGTACAGTTCCACAGACACTGACTCTCACTGGGATACAGTTCCACAGACACTGACTCTCACTGGGGAACAGTTCCACAGATACTGACTCTCACTGGGATACAGTTCCACAGACACTGACTCTCACTGGGGGACAGTTCCACAGACACTGACTCTCACTGGGATACAGTTCCACAGACACTGACTCTCACTGGGATACAGTTCCACAGACACTGACTCTCACTGGGGGACAGTTCCACAGACACTGACTCTCACTGGGATACAGTTCCACAGACACTGACTCTCACTGGGGTACAGTTCCACAGACACTGACTCTCACTGGGATACAGTTCCACAGACACTGACTCTCACTGGGGGACAGTTCCACAGACACTGACTCTCACTGGGGGGCAGTTCCACAGACACTGACTCTCACTGGGGTACAGTTCCACAGACACTGACTCTCACTGGGGAACAGTTCCACAGACACTGACTCTCACTGGGGGGCAGTTCCACAGGCACTGACTCTCACTGGGGGGCAGTTCCACAGGCACTGACCCTAATGTATCTCCATTTCCAATGCTCACACTGTTGGATTTTAAAACTGTGAATCAAGCTTTCTTGTTGAATACTGGACCAAATGACCACCTGCAATCAGAAACCTGTGACCGTCCTCGAACTGGAGTCAGAGCTGGAATGTTCCAGAACCCGTGAAGTGTAATAGTATTCAGTGGGCCCAAGGGGCAGACCCCAATGGTCTGTCTGTGAGGTTCCAAGTAAGTGGTAAAGGAATTCTTGCCCATCTGTTCTTACCTGAGTTTTCACCTGAATCCTTGTCCGGATTTGCAGAGGAACTCTCAGCTGCTGAGCGACATCCTGAACCGTCAAACCCTCCTGCAAAATGAAGCATCGCGTGGGAGTCGGTGACCCGGAGCCCAGTCCAGAGCCCAACACAGACATTTCCATTCTGACCCACATGTCCCCTAGAGCCCAATATCAAATATATATCAGCTCAGGACAATAGCCAACATGCCATCACAGCGAGAGTTACAGACAGGGTGGTCCAAACCCTAACCCAGACTCAAGGACACACAACAAGGTGTCCGGACCCCTACACTGAACTCACACAACAGGGAGGTGTATTGCTAATGGTGACAAACAGTGCCAACAGATTAGGCTCTGGACTGAAAGTCTGTCTTTAAAAGAAAGTGCCCGTTATGTTTTTCTGTGCATAGACCTCAAAGCCGTTTATTCCTTTGTAGCTTTGTCTGGATGTTGGAAGTTTTATAAATTTGTTTCAATTTGAGATTGTGTATCCAGAATTGTATTACATTTTAAGTTAGGGACGCAGGTCTGGATTTATTTTGACGATGATTTACGCAGCTATGAAATGCACAAAAGACAGTTTGTTTTACAAAAGATAAGCTTCGGTTACAGTTGTTATGGTGTCTGCTAAAAAAAAATGAATTTGAATGATTACAAAGTATTTTGTTTTAATTGGATTACAGTAAAAAAAATTGCTATTGTCTTATATAGTTTAAATGAAAAATGCGTGCTCCCGTTTTAAATCAATTTGAATGTTTAAAAAGTACGGTCTTCTTAATTTGGTTACTGCAAGTCCGAGACACCCACTGAAGTAATCAGTAATTATAAATCGGGGTGAGAGGAAAAAATAAGTTAGCCTATGATGAAATAAAGAAAGAGAAAGGGAAAGTCCCTTTTCTACTTTCAGTGCAGTGTCCCTTTTTTTTTAAAAAGAAAAATGGATAAAAAAATTTCGCCTACCTCACCGGCAATCCCTTTAACTACCGCTCCCCAAGCAGCCGGCCTACCTTACAACGCTTCCTGCAGCTGGTGGTGTGGACGCCCGGCGATGCTGCAGGGTGGGGGGGCGAAGTTTGCATCAGGGGCGGTACCGAGGTGACGGGGAAGGCGTTCCGGAGATCGTGGCGTTCGGGTTTACCGCCGCCGCTAGCCTGCAAGGAAAGTCGGTAGCACCCGTTATCGCCCCCCGGAGGCGCGAACAAGAGGCACAAAGGAGGCCAATTTCACCCTCTCGGTGTTTAAGATGATAAAAGGATTTTATAGAAATCATTAGAATTTGAGGAGGCAGATAGAAACTATTTCCTCTGGAGAGGGAGTCCAGAACACGAGGCAAAAACCTTAAAATTAGAGTGTGGCCGTTCAGGGGTGATGCCAGGAAGCATTTCTTCACAGAAAGGTGAGTAGGAATTTGGAACTCTCTTCGCCAAAAAGCTGCGAATGCTGGAGGTTAATTGAAACTTTCAAGACCAAGTCAGATTGTTCGTAAAAGAAAAAAAGACTTGCATTTCTATTAGCACTTTCACAACCTCAGGATTCCCAAAGCACCATACTGCCAATGAAATACTTTTGAAGTGGAGACACTAGTAATATCGGAAACACAGCAGCCAATTTGCGCACAGCATGATCCCATAAACAGCAATGAGATAAATGACCAGATTATATGTTTTAGTGATGTTGGTTCAGGAATAAATATTGGCCCAGGACACCGGAGAGAACGTCCCTGCTCTTCTTCGAAATAGTGCCTTGAGAACATTTTTACATCCGCCTGGGAGAGCAGATGGGACCTCAGTTTAACACCTCATCCAAATAGCGGCACCCCCGATGGTCAGCGCTCATTTAGTACTGCCCCTCCAACAGTGTAGCACTCCCTCAGTACTGCCCCTCCGACAGTGCAGCACTCCCTCAGTACTGCCCCTCCAACAGTGTAACGCTTCCTCAGTACTGCTCCTCTGACAGTGCAGCGCTCCCTCAGTACTGCCCCTCCGACAGTGCAGTGCTCCCTCAGTACTGCTCCTCCAACAGTGTAGCGCTCCCTCAGTACTGCTCCTCCAACAGTGTAGCGCTCCCTCAGTACTGCTCCTCCAACAGTGTAGCGCTCCCTCAGTACTGCTCCTCCGACAGTGCAGTGCTCTCTCAGTACTGCTCCTCCAACAGTGTAGCGCTCCCTCAGTACTGCTCCTCCAACAGTGTAGCGCTCCCTCAGTACTGCTCCTCCGACAGTGCAGCGCTCCCTCAGTACTGCCCCTCCAACAGTGTAACGCTCCCTCAGTACTGCCCCTCCAACAGTGTAACGCTCCCTCAGTACTGCCCCTCCGACAGTGTAACGCTCCCTCAGTACTGCTCCTCTGATAGTGCAGCACTCCCTCAGTACTGCCCCTCCAACAGTGTAACGCTCCCTCAGTACTGCTCCTCTGACAGTGCAGCGCTCCCTCAGTACTGCCCCTCCGACAGTGTAGCACTCCCTCAGTACTGCTCCTCCGACAGTGCAGTGCTCATTTAGTACTGCCCCTCCGACAGTGCAGCACTCCCTCAGTACTGCCCCTCCGACAGTGTAACGCTCCCTCAGTACTGCTCCTCCGACAGTGCAGCGCTCATTTAGTACTGCCCCTCCGACAGTGCAGCGCTCCCTCAGTACTGCTCCTCCAACAATGCAGCACTCCCTCAGTACTGCCCCTCCAACAGTGTAATGCTCCCTCAGTACTGCTCCTCTGACAGTGCAGCACTCCCTCAGTACTGCCCCTCCGACAGTGTAACGCTCCCTCAGTACTGCACCTCCAACAGTGCAGCGCTCCCTCAGTACTGCTCCTCCGACAGTGCAGCGCTCCCTCAGTACTGCTCCTCCGACAATTCAGCACTTCCTCAGTACTGCTCCTCTGACAGTGCAGCGCTCCCTCAGTACTGACCCTCCGACAGTGCAGCGCTCCCTCAGTACTGCTCCTCCGACAGTGCAGCGCTCCCTCAGTACTGACCCTCCGACAGTGCAGTGCTCCCTCAGTACTGACCCTCCAACAGTTCAGTGCTCCCACAGTACTGACCCTCTGACAGTTCAGTGCTCCCTCACTGACTTGGAGGCAAGCGGCTGACACTTTAGGTAAGGGATAATGATAGGGGATTTAATGGTAAGGGGAATAGATAGGCATTTCTGCGGCCGCAACCGAGACTCCAGGATGGTATGTTGCCTCCCTGGTGCAAGGGTCTAGGATGTCTCGGAGCGGGTGAAGGACATTCTGAAAAGGGAGGGAGAACAGCCAGTTGTTGTGCACATTGGTACCAACGATATAGGTAAAAAAAGGGATGAGGTCCTACGAAACGAATTTAAGGAGCTAGAAGCTAAATTAAAACGTAGGACCTCAAAATCTCGGGATTGCTACCAGTGCCACGAGCTAGTCAGAGTAGGAATCGCAGGATGGCTCAGATGAATACGTGGCTTGAACAGTGGTGCAGCAGGGAGGGATTCAAATTCCTGGGGCATTGGAACCGGTTCTGGGGGAGGTGGGACCAGTACAAACCGGACGGTCTGCACCTGGGCAGGACCGGAACCAATATCCTAGGGGGAGTGTTTGCTAGTGCTGTAGGGGAGGAGTTAAACTAATATGGCAGGGGGGTGGGAACCAATGCAGGGAGACAGAGGGAAACAAAATGGAGACAAAAGCAAAAAACAGAAAGGAGATGAGTAAAAGTGGAGGGCAAAGAAACCCAAGGCAAAAAAACAAAATCGGCCACTGTACAGCAAAATTCTAAAGGGCCCAAGTGTAATAAAAAGGCAAGCATGAAAGCTCGGTGCCTCAATGCAAGGAGTATTCGGAACCCAGGAGAGGGCTCTGAGCTAGTTAGAGTGGGTGAGAGCTCAGATGAACAGGACCCCAAGAAAGAATGCAAAAGGCAGGAGGCAACAGAGCAGAGTAGCACTGGGGTAAGTGTAAACCACAAGGTGATAGGAAGGGACAATATGTATGAATATAAAGGGGCTGCAGGAGGGGGTCAAAACTAAAAATCATGGTTGAAAAACTAGTATTAAAACACTCTATCTAAACGCACGCAGCATTCAAAATAAAGTAAATGAGTTGACGGCACAAATCATTACAAATGGGTATGATTTGGTGGCCATTACAGAAACGTGGTTGCAGGGTGGCCAAGACTGGGAATTAAACATACAGGGGTATCTGACAATTCGGAAAGATAGACAAGAAGGGAAAGGAGGTGGGGTAGCTCTGTTAATAAAGGATGATATCAGGGCAGTTGTGAAAGACGATATTGGCTCTAATGAACAAAATGTTGAATCATTGTGGGTGGAGATTAGAGATAGTAAGGGGAAAAAGTCACTGGTGGGCGTAGTTTATAGGCCCCCAAATAATAACTTCACGGTGGGGCGGGCAATAATCAAGGGAATAATAGAGGCATGTGAAAAAGGAACGGTAGTAATCATGGGGGATTTTAACCTACATATCGATTGGTCAAATCAAATCGCATGGGGTAGCCTGGAGGAGGAATTCATAGAATGCATATGGGATTGTTTCTTAGAACAGTATGTTACAGAACCTACAAGGGAGCAAGCTATCTTAGATCTGGTCCTGTGTAATGAGACAGGAATAATAAATGATCTTCTAGTAAAAGATCCTCTTGGAATGAGTGATCACAGTATGGTTGAATTTGTAAAACAGATTGAGGGTGAGGAAGTAGTGTCTCAAACGAGCATACTATGCTTAAACAAAGGGGACTACAGTGGGATGAGGGCAGAGTTGGCTAAAGTAGACTGGAAACACAGACTAAACGGTGGCATAATTGAGGAACAGTGGAGGACTTTTAAGGAGCTCTTTCATAGTACTCAACAAAAATATATTCCAATGAAAAAGAAGGTCGGTGAAAGAAGGGATAACCAGCCGTGGCTAACCAAGGAAATAAAGGAGAGTATCAAATTAATAACCAATGCGTATAAGGTGGTTATAAGGTGGGCCAAGGTTAGTGGGAAACTAGAAGATTGGGAAAATTTTAAACGACAGCAAAGAATGACTAAGAAAGCAATAAAGAAAGGAAAGATAGATTACGAAAGTAAACTTGCGCAAAACATAAAAACAGATAGTAAAAACTTTTACCGATATATAAAACGGAAAAGAGTGACTAAAGTAAATGTTGGTCCCTTAGAAGATGAGAAGGGGGATTTAATAATGGGAAATGTGGAAATGGCTGAGACCTTAAACAATTATTTTGCTTCGGTCTTCACAGTGGAAGACACAAAAATTATGCCAAAAGTTGCTGGTCACAGGAATGTGGGAAGGGAGGACCTTGAGACAATCACTATCACTAGCGGGGTAGTGCTGGACAGGCTAATGGGACTCAAGGTAGACAAGGCCCCTGGTCCTGATGAAATGCATCCCAGGGTATTAAAAGAGATGGCGGAAGTTATAGCAGATGCATTCGTTATAATCTACTAAAATTCTCTGGACTCTGGGGAGATACCAGCGGATTGGAAGGCAGCTAATGTAACGCCTCTGTTTAAAAAAGGGGGCAGATAAAAGGCAGGTAACTATAGGCCGGTTAGTTTAACATCTGTAGTGGGAAAAATGCTTGAAGCTATCATTAAGGAAGAAATAGCGTAACATCTAGATAGGAATAGTGCAATCAAGCAGATGCAACATGGATTCATGAAGGGAAAATCATGTTTAACTAATTTACTGGAATTCTTTGAGGATATAACGAGCATGGTGGATAGAGGTGTCCGGATGGATGTGGTGTATTTGGATTTCCAAAAGGCATTCGATAAGGTGTCACACAAAAGGGTACTGCAGAAGATAAATGTACACGGAGTCAGAGGAAATGTATTAGCGTGGATAGAGAATTGGCTGGCGAACAGAAAGCAGAGAGTCGGGATAAATGGGTCCTTTTCCGGTTGGAAATCGGTGGTTAGTGGTGTGCCACAGGGATCGGTGCTGGGACCACAACTGTTTACAATATACATAGATGACCTGGAAGAGGGGACAGAGTGTAGTGTAACAAAATTTGCAGATGACACAAAGATTAGTGTGGGAAAGCGGGTTGTGTAGAGGACACAGAGAGGCTGCAAAGAGATTTAGCTAGGTTAAGCGAATGGGCCAAGGTTTGGCAGATGGAATACAATGTCGGAAAATGTGAGGTCATCCACCTTGGAAAAAAAAACAGTAAAAGGGAATATTATTTGAATGGGGAGAAATTACAACATGCTGCGGTGCAGAGGGACCTGGGGGTCCTTGTGCATGAATCCCAAAAAGTTAGTTTGCAGGTGCAGTAGGTAATCAGGAAGGCGAATGGAATGTTGGCCTTCATTGCGAGAGGGATGGAGTACAAAAGCAGAGAGGTCCTGCTGCAACTGTACAGGATATTGGTGAGGCCGCACCTGGAGTACTACGTACAGTTTTGGTCATCTTACTTAAGGAAGGATATATTAGCTTTGGAGGGGGTACAGAGACGATTCACGAGGGTGATTCCGGAGATGAGAGGGTTACCTTATGATAATAGATTGAGTAGACTGGGCCTTTACTCCTTGGAGTTCAGAAGGATGAGGGGTGATCTTATAGAAACATTTAAAATAATGAAAGGGATAGACAAGATAAAGGCAGAAAGGTTGTTTCTACTGGTCGGGGGGACTAGAACTAGGGGGCAGAGCCTCAAAATACGGGGGAGCCAATTTAAAACCGAGTTGAGAAGGAATTTCTTCTCCCAGAGGGTTGTGAATCTGTGGAATTCTATGCCCAAGGAAGTAGTTGAGGCTAGCTCATTGAATGTATTCAAATCACAGATAGATAGATTTTTAACCAATAAGGGAATTAAGGGTTACGGGGAGCATGTGGGTAAGTGGAGCTGAGTCCACGGCCAAATCAGCCATGATCTTGTTGAATGGCGGGGCAGGATCGAGGGGCTTGATGGCTTACTCCTGTTCCTAATTCTTATGTTCTTATGTTCTTATGTACCACAGGATATGGAACAATGGCAGGTAAATGGAGTTGAGATACAGATCAGCCATAATCTAACTGAATGGTGGTAGAGGATTGAGGGGCTGAATGGGCACCTCCTGTTCCTGTGTTCCTCTCAGACTGAGGGCAAAATTTTGGGACATGGGCCATAATGGGGAGGCAGGAATAGGTCTAAACTGATGCAGTTAATGCCTGTACTGCTTCCATACCTTGTTTTTGGCATTAACCAAAGCGCCATTCTGGATGAGAAGCTGAGATGTTGAGAGCACCCTGGAGTGCTGAGAGGTGCAGAGGGGAGTTTCCATGCTTTGGAAAGACAGAGAATAGAATCAGAACACGGCCATTAGCGGAGGGTTTCAAACTGGGGTCCCTGAACCTTGCGGCCATTCCAAGGGGTCCCCAACAACATCATGTTTCGATTTATCCTGCAGATCTCTGCATTTCCCCGTAGTGTTGCTGTATATTTCTGTTCCTGGTTACCAATTAAAGCTGCTTTCTTAGATGAAGATAGAAAGATGCTCCTTTGGGTCACAAAAAGTCTTTCAGAAGTTAGGACATGAGTATCCATCCCCCACCCACCCAGCCCTTACACGGTTTGAAAAGTATTTGCTGATATCTACTCCCAATCGCTTCAAAATCCTATCATCAAACCACTAATTAATATTAACTCCCAGGGATCAACACGGGTTTAATCCCCGGAATGCCACAGCCATTTTAAGGGTATCAAGGGATATGGTGTTCGGGTAGATAAATAGAGTTGAGATACAGATCAGCCATTATCTAATTGAACAGCGAAGCAGGGTCGAGGGGCTGAATGGCCTCCGCCTGTTCCTATGTTCCTTCCTATTCCTGTTCCTATTATATCACAATTTAATCTTTAATTGAAGATCACTTATCAAGCAATCTGACCTTGAACTCAAACTCACACTCCAGAGAAACAAGGAATACCCTCAGTATCAGGCCCACTGTACACTGCACACCCAGTAATGATCCACCCTGATAGTCCAGGGGTGTCATTCATTCCCCGGACTGGTACACAGACCAACACTGTACCTCATTTTTAAATTCCACATAGGCCCCTTTATCGAGTAGAAGGCGAGAGATGAATTCTGACCCCTCAAAGGCAGCAATGTGCATCGGGGAACAACCAGCCTGTTAAAGAAACAACGCAATGAATCTCAGTATCCTGATGGTAAAAGGCTAATATTAACGATACAAATCTCCAGGCTCAGGTGAAACAGCATGCGAACGATAAACGGAACAGACACGTAGGTTTGAACAGAACTCGGAGTAACCGCCAGAAGGTAGATACCCAATAAGCAGGAAGGGGGGAGGGGGGTCTCACCACAACATCCCATAACCAGGGACTCACCCAAACATCCCATAACCAGGGAGATCTCACCCCAACATCCCATAACCAGGGGAATGTCACCCCAACATCCCATAACCAGAAAGATCTCACCCCAACATTCCATAACCCGGGGGCTCACACCAACATCCCATAACCAGGGGGGCTCACACCAACATCCCATAACCAGGGGGATCTCACCCCAACATTCCATAATCAGGGGGATCTCACCCCAACATCCCATAACCAGGGGGCTCACACCAACATCCCATAACCAGGGGGCTCACACCAACATCCCATAACCAGGGGGACTCACACCAATATCCCATAACCAGGGGGCTCACCCAAACATCCCATAACCAGGGGGCTCACCCAAACATCCCATAACCCGGGGGCTCACACCCCAACACCCGACAGCCTGGGCATGAATTGAGCTCCCTCTATGGGATCCTCAATATAAACACACACAGCACTGCAATCCACTGCTCATGGCCTCTAGGCCAGGAGTGCTGAGGCACATTACTCCAGCCCTGGCTGCAATCAGCCATCTTGCCATGGACCAGGGATTGAACTGGAACATTCCTGGTGTGTGCACCTCAGTACCACAGCAGACACCTTTACTACCAGAGTGTGACTCTCTGTTGAACCTTGCCTGCTTTAAATGTTTTCGACAAGGTCCCACACAAGAGATTAATGTGCAAAGTTAAAGCACATGGGATTGGGGGTAGTGTGCTGACGTGGATTGAGAACTGGTTGGCAGACAGGAAGCAAAGAGTAGGAGTAAATGGGGACTTTTCAGAATGGCAGACAGTGACTAGTGGGGTACCGCAAGGTTCTGTGCTGGGGCCCCAGCTGTTTACATTGTACATTAATGATTTAGACGAGGGGATTAAATGTAGTATCTCCAAATTTGCGAATGACACTAAGTTGGGTGGCAGTATGAGCTGCAAGGAGGATGCTATGAGGCTGCAGAGTGACTTGGATAGGTTAGGTGAGTGGGCAAATGCATGGCAGATGAAGTAGAATGTGGATAAATGTGAGGTTATCCACTTTGGTGGTAAAAACAGAGAGACAGACTATTATCTGAATGGTGACAGATTAGGAAAAGGAGAGGTGCAACGAGACCTGGGTGTCATGGTACATCAGTCATTGAAGGTTGGCATGCAGGTACAGCAGGCGGTTAAGAAAGCAAATGGCATGTTGGCCTTCATAGCAAGGGGATTTGAGTACAGGGGCAGGGAGGTGTTACTACAGTTGTACAGGGCCTTGGTGAGGCCACACCTGGAGTATTGTGTACAGTTTTGGTCTCCTAACTTGAGGAAGGACATTCTTGCTATTGAGGGAGTGCAGCGAAGGTTCACCAGACTGATTCCCGGGATGGTGGGACTGACATATCAAGAAAGACTGGATCAACTGGGCTTGTATTCACTGGAGTTCAGAAGAATGAGAGGGGATCTCATAGAAACGATTAAAATTCTGACGGGTTTAGACAGGTTAGATGCAGGAAGAATGTTCCCAATGTTGGGGAAGTCCAGAACCAGGGGTCACAGTCTAAGGATAAGGGGTAAGCCATTTAGGACCAAGATAATGAGAAACTTCTTCACCCAGAGAGTGGTGAACCTGTGGAATTCTCTACCACAGAAAGTTGTTGAGGCCAATTCACTAAATATATTCAAGAAGGAGTTAGATGTCGTCCTTACTACTAGGGGGATCAAGGGGTATGGTGAGAAAGCAGGAATGGGGTACTGAAGTTGCATGTTCAGCCATGAACTCATTGAATGGCGGTGCAGGCTCGAAGGGCTGAATGGCCTACTCCTGCACCTATTTTCTATGTTTTCTATGTTAATGAGTGATGTTTCCCAGTTGCAGGAACTCATGAAGAGACTGACCTGATCCAGCAGATTGGGGTCAGCATTCTTACTGCTCACTGCTTCGTGTAATAGAGATGAGCCGCACTGCGGGTTAGAACAGATTCTGATCAAAATTGGTGTCATTCAGCACTCAAAACCAACAACCTAGTCAAAGTCAACAACAATCCAGTGTGGAGAGAAGTCTGCTGCAGTATTAGTGCTCTGTCACTAGGTGTCACTAATGGGTGTGGGAACAGACATGCAGAGCAATGCAACCAGTCTGATTATTACAGGCGGCTGCACCTCGACACCTCTGACCCTCACCTGGTCATCAGCTGGTCAGTGGACACATCAGCAAAGTGATGAAGGAGTCATCAATAGCACCAATCAAAACCACCAATCAAAACCATCAATAGCACCAATCAAAACTATCAATCAACATCATCAAAAGTGCCAATCAACACCTACTCATCAACTCAGTTCCAGACATGGACAAAATGGGTACGGTAGTGTAGTGCTACGGGTATGGGAGTGTAGGGGTTACGGGAGCGTAGGGGTCACGGGTGTGATGGGGTTACGGGTACGGGAGTGTAGGGGTTACAGGAGAGTAGGGATTACAGGTACGGGTTACAGGTGTGTAAGGGTTATGTGTGTGTAGGGGTTATGGGTACGGGAGTTTAGGGGTCACGGGTGTGATGGGGTTACGGATGTGATGGGGGTTACGGGTATGGGAGTGTAGGGGTTACGGGTATGGAAGTTTAGGGGTTACGGATACGGGAGTGTAGGGGTTACAGGAGAGTAGGGATTACAGGTACGGGTTACAGGTGTGTAAGGGTTATGTGTGTGTAGGGGTTATGGGTACGGGAGTTTAGGGGTCACGGGTGTGATGGGGTTACGGGTACGGGAGTGTAGGGGTTACAGGAGAGTAGGGATTACAGGTACGGGTTACAGGTGTGTAAGGGTTATGTGTGTGTAGGGGTTATGGGTATGGGAGTTTAGGGGTCACGGGTGTGATGGGGTTACGGATGTGATGGGGGTTACGGGTATGGGAGTGTAGAGGTTACGTGTACGGAAGTTTAGGGGTTACGGATACGGGAGTGTAGGGGTTACGGGTACGGGAGTGTAGGGGTTACAGATACGGGAGTTTAGGGGTTATGGGTACGGAAGTGTAGGGGTTACGGATACGGGAGTTTAGGGGTTATGGATACAAGAGTGTAGGGATTATGGATACGGGAGTTTAGGGGTTACGGGTACGGGAGTTTAGGGGTTATGGGTACGGGAGTTTAGGAGTTACGGGTAAGGGAGTTTAGGGATTACGGGTAAGGGAGTTTAGGGGTTACGGGTAACGGTGTTTAGGGGTTACTGGTACGGGAGTTTCGGGGTTAGGGGTACGGGAGTTTAGGGGTTACGGATACGGGAGTGTAGGGGTTACGGGTAAGGGAGTGTAGGGGTTACGGATACGGGAGTGTAGGGGTTATGGATACGAGAGTGTAGGGGTTACGGGTAAGGGAGTTTAGGGGTTACGGATACTGGAGTGTAGGGGTTATGGATATGGGAGTTTAGGGGTTACGGGTAAGGGAGTGTAGGGGTTACGGATACGGGAGTGTAGGGGTTACGGGTAAGGGAGTGTAGAGGTTAGAGATACGGGAGTGTAGGGGTTACGGGTAAGGGAGTGTAGGGGTTACGGATACGGGAGTGTAGGGGTTACGGGTAAGGGAGTTTAGGGGTTATGGATACAGGAGTTTAGGGGTTATGGATACGAGAGTGTAGGGGTTACGGGTGAGGGAGTTTAGGGGTTACGGGTAGTGGAGTGTAGTGGTTATGGGTACGGGAGTTTAGGGGTTACTGGTACGGGAGTTTATGGGGTTCCGGGTACGGGAGTGTCGGGGTTACTGGTACGGGAGTTTAGGGGTTACGGGTACGGGAGTGTAGGGGTTATGGGTACTGGAGTGTAGGGATTATGGATATGGGAGTTTAGGGGTTACGGGTACTGGAGTGTAGGGGTTATGGGTACGAGAGTTTAGGGGTTAGGGGTACGGGAGTGTAGGGGTTACGGGTAAGGGAGTTTAGGGGTTACGGGTACGGGAGTTTAGGGGTTACAGGTAAGGGAGTTTAGGGGTTAGGGGTACGGGAGTTTAAGGGTTACAGGTCCGGGAGTTAGGAGGTTATGGGTACGGGAGTTTTGGGGTTTCGGGTAAGGGAGTTTAGGGGTTAGGGGTACGGAACTTTACGGGTTACGGGTAAGGGAGTTTAGGGGTTATGTGTACGGGAGTTTAGGGGTTACGATATGGGAGTTTAGGGGTTATGCGCACGGGAGTTTAGGGGTTATGGGTATGGGAGTTTAGGGGTTACGGGTAAGGGAGTTTAGGGGTTACGGGTAACGGAGTTTAGGGGTTAGGGGTACGGGAGTTTAAGGGTTACGGGTATAAGAGTTTAGGGATTATGGTACTGCAGTGTAGGGGTTATGGGTACAGGAGATTAGGGGTTATGGGTACGGGAGTTTAGGGGTTATGGGTACGGGAGTTTAGGGGTTACGGGTACTGGAGTGTCGGGGTTACGGGTACTGGAGTGTAGGGGTTATGGATATGGGAGTTTAGGGGTTACGGGTACGGGAGTGTAGGGGTTACGGGTAAGGGAGTTTAGGGGTTACTGGTACGGGAGTGTAGTGGTTATGGGTACGGGAGTTTAGGGGTTACTGGTACGGGTGTTTAGGGGTTGCGGGTACGGGAGTGTAGGGGTTACGCGTACTGGAGTGTAGGGGTTATGGATATGGGAGTTTAGAGGTTACGGGTACTGGATGTAGGGGTTATGGGTACAGGAGTTTAGGGGTTACTGGTACGGGAGTTTAGGGGTTACGGGTAAGGGAGTTTAGGGGTTTCTGGTAGTGGAGTGTAGGGGTTATGGATATGGGAGTTTAGGGGTTACGGGTACGGGAGTTTAGGGGTTACGGGTAAGGGAGTTTAGGGGTTACTGGTCGGGTGTTTAGGGGTTACGGATACGGGAGTGTAGGGGTACTGGAGTGTAGGGGTTATGGATATGGGAGTTTAGGGCTTACGGGTACGGGAGTTTAGGGGTTTACGGGTACGGGAGTGTAGGGGTTATGGATACGAGAGTTTAGGGGTTACCGGTAAGGGAGTTTAGGGGTTATGGATACGGGAGTGTAAGGGTTACAGGTAAGGGAGTGTAGGGGTTACGGCTAAGGGAGTTTAGGGGTTATGGATACGGGAGTGTCGGGGTTACAGGTAAGGGAGTTTAGGGGTTCTGGATACGAGAGTATAGGGGTTACAGGTAAGGGAGTTTAGGGGTTACGGGTACGGGAGTTTAGGGGTTACGGGTAAGGGAGTTTAGGGGTTATGGATACGGGAGTGTAGGAGTTACGGGTAAGGGAGTTTAGGGGTTACGGGTACGGGAGTCTAGGGGTTATGGGTACGGGAGTTTAGGGGTTACGGGTACGGGAGTTTAGGGATTACGGGTACGGGAGTGTAGGGGTTATGGATACGGGAGTTTACGGGTTATGGATACGGGAGTTTAGGGGTTATGGGTACGGGAGTCTAGGGGTTATGGGTAAGGGAGTTTAGGGGTTGCGGGCACGGGAATTTAGGCGTTATGGATACGGGTGTTTAGGAGTTAGGGGTACGGGAGTTTAGGTGTTACGGGTAAGGAAGTTTAGGGGTTATGAGTACGGGAGTTTAGGGGTTATGTATACGGGAGTTTAGGAGTTACGGGTACGGGAGTTTAGGGGTTACGGGTAAGGAAGTTTAGGGGTTATGGGTACGGGAGTTTAGGGGTTAGAGGTACGGAAGTTTAGGGGTTACGGGAAAGGAAGTTTAGGGGTTATGGGTACGGGAGTTTAGGGGTTATGGATACGGGAGTTTAGGGGTTACGGGTAAGGGAGTTTAGGGGTTATGGATACGGGAGTTTAGGGGTTATGGGTAAGGGAGTATAGGGATTATGGGTACGGGAGTTTAGGGGTTATGGATACGGGAGTTTAGCGGTTATGGATCCGGGAGTTTCGGGGTTATGGATACGGGAGTTTAGGGGTTACGGGTAAGGGAGTTTAGGGGTTATGGATACGGGAGTTTAGGGGTTATGGGTAAGGGAGTTTAGGGGTTACGGGTAAGGGTGTTTAGGGGTTAGGAATACGGGAGTTAGGGGTTACGGGTACGGGAGTTATGGGGTTATGGGTACGGGAGTTTGGGGGTTACGGGTAAGGAAGGTTAGGGGTACGGAAGTTTAGGGGTTACGGGTATGGGAGTTTAGGGGTTACGGGTACGGGAGTTTAGGGGTTATGGGTACTGGAGTTAAGGGATTTTGGATACGGGAGTTTAGGGGTTATGGGTATGGGAGTTTAGGGGTTATGGATCCGGGAGTTTAGGGGTATGGGAGTTTAGGGGTTACGGGTACGGGAGTGTAGGGGTTACGGGTAAGGGAGATTAAGGGTTAGGGGTATGGGAGTTTAGGGGTTATGTGTAAGGGAGTTTAGGGGTTATGGATACGGGAGTTTAGGGGTTATGGATACGGGAGTTTAGGGGTTATGGGTACGGGAGTTTAGTGGTTATGGATATGGGAGTTTAGGGGTTATGGATATGGGAGTTTAGGGGTTACGGGTAAGGAAGTTTAGGGGTTATGGGTACGGGAGTTTAGGGGTCATGGATACGGGAGTTTAGGGGTTACGGAAAGGGAGTTTAGGGGTTATGGATACGGGAGTTTAGGGATTATGGATACGGGAGTTTAGGGGTTAGGGGTACGGGAGTTTAGGGGTTACAGGTCCGGGAGTTATGTGATTATGGGTATGGGAGTTTAGGGGTTACAGGTAAGGGAGTTTAGGGGTTAGGGGTATGGAAGTTTAGGGGTTACGGGTAAGGGAGTTTAGGGGTTATGTGTACGGGAGTTTAGGGGTTACAGGTAAGGGAGTTTAGGGGTTATGGGTAAGGGAGTTTAGGGGTTACGGGTAAGGGAGTTTAGGGGTTACGGGTAAGGGAGTTTAGGGGTTAGGGGTATGGGAGTTTAAGTGTTAGGGGTATGGGTGTTTAGGTGTTACGGGTACGGGAGTGTAGGGGTTATGGGTAAGTGAGTTTAGGGGTTAGGGGTATGGGAGTTTAGGGGTTACGGGTAAGGGAGTTTAGTGGTTACGGGTAAGGCAGTTTAGGGGTTAGGGGTACGGGAGTTTAGGGGTTAGGGGTACGGGAGTTTAGGGGTTAGGCGTACGGGAGTTTAGTGGTTATGGATACGGGAGTTTAGGGGTTACGGGTAAGGGAGTTTAGGGGTTATGGATACGGGAGTTTAGGGGTTAGGGGTATGGGAGTTTAGGGGTTACGGGTAAGGGAGTTTAGGGGTTATGGATACGGGAGTTTAGGGGTTATGGATCCGGGAGTTTAGGGGTTAGGGGTACGGGAGTTTAGGGGTTAGGGGTACGGGAGTTTAGGGGTTACGGGTACGGGAGTTTAGGGGTTATGGGTATGGGAGTTTAGGGGTTATGGGTACGGGAGTTTAGGGGTTACGGGTACGGTAGTGTAGGGGTTATGAATACGGGAGTTTAGGGGTTTATGGGTACGGGAGTTTAGGGATTATGGATACGGGAGTTTAGGGGTTATGGGTATGGGAGTTTAGGGGTTATGGATCCGGGTGTTTAAGGGTTATGGATACGGGAGTTTAGGGTTTACGGGTACGAGAGTTTAGGGGTTAGGAGTAAGGGAGTTTAGGGGTTACGGGTACGGGAGTTATGGGGTTACGGGTAAGGGAGTTTAGGGGTTAGGGGTACGGGAGTTTAGGGGTTACAGGTCCGGGAGTTATGAGGTTATGGGTACGGGAGTTTAGGTGTTACGCGTAAGGGAGTTTAGGGGTTAGGGGTACGGAAGTTTACGGGTAAGGGAGTTTAGGGGTTATGTGTATGGGAGTTTAGGGGTTACGATATGGGAGTTTAGGGGTTATGGGCACGGGAGTTTAGGGGTTATGGGTATGGGAGTTTAGGGGTTACGGGTACGGGAGTTTAGGGGTTACGGGTAAGGGAGTTTAGGGGTTACGGGTAACGGAGTTTAGGGGTTAGGGGTACGGGAGTTTAAGGGTTACGGTATGGGAGTTTAGCGGTTATGGGTACGGGAGTGTAGGGGTTACGGGTAAGGGAGTTTAGGGGTTGGGGTATGGGAGTTTAGTGGTTACGGGTAAGGGAGTTTATGGGTTAAGGGTACGGGAGTTTAGGGGTTAGGCGTGCGGGAGTTTAGTGGTTATGGATACTGGAGTTTAGGGGTTATGGATATGGGAGTTTAGGGGTTACGGGTAAGGAAGTTTAGGGGTTATGGGTGCGGGAGTTTAGGGGTTATGGGTACGGGAGTTTAGGGGTTATGGATATGGGAGTTTAGGGGTTACGGGTACTGGAGTGTAGGGGTTATGGGTACGGGAGTTTAGGGGTTATGGGTACGGGAGTTTAGGGGTTACGGGTATAGGAGTGTAGGGGTTACGGATACGGGAGTGTAGCGGTTACGGGTAAGGGAGTGTAGGGGTTACGGCTACAGGAGTTTAGGGGTTATGGATACGAGAGTGTAGGGGTTACGGGTAAGGGAGTTTAGGGGTTATTGGTACGGGAGTGTAGTGGTTATGGGTACAGGAGTTTAGGGGTTATTGGTACGGGAGTTTAGGGGTTACGGGTATGGGATTGTAGGGGTTACGGGTAGTGGAGTGTAGGGGTTATGGGTACGGGAGTTTAGGGGTTACTGGTACGGGAGTTTAGGGGTTACGGGTACTGGAGTGTAGGGGTTATGGATATGGGAGTTTAGGGGTTACGGGTACTGGAGTGTAGGGGTTATGGGTACGGGAGTTTAGGGGTTACTGGTACGGGAGTTTAGGGGTTATGGGTAAGGGAGTTTAGGGGTTTCTGGTACGGGAGTTTAGGGGTTACGGATACGGGAGTGTAGGGGTACTGGAGTGTAGGGGTTATGGATGCGGGATTGTAAGGGTTACGGGTAAGGGAGTTTAGGGGTTACGGCTAAGGGAGTTTAGGGGTTATGGATACGGGAGTGTCGGGGTTACAGGTAAGGGAGTTTAGGGGTTATGAATACGAGAGTATAAGGGTTACAGGTAAGGGAGTTTAGGGGTTACGGGTACGGGAGTTTAGGGGTTACGGGTAAGGGAGTTTAGGGGTTATGGATACGGGAGTTTAGGAGTTACGGGTATGGGAGTTTAGGGGTTACGGGTACGGGAGTCTAGGGGTTATGGGTACGGGAGTTTAGGGGTTAAGGGTACGGGAGTTTAGGGATTACGGGTACGGGAGTGTAGGGGTTATGGATACGGGAGTTTACGGGTTATGGATACGGGAGTTTAAGGGTTATGGGTACGGGAGTCCAGGGGTTACGGGTAAGGGAGTTTAGGGGTTGCGGGCACGGGAATTTAGGCGTTATGGATACGGGAGTTTAGGAGTTAGGGGTACGGGAGTTTAGGGGTTATGGATACAAGAGTATAGGGGTTACAGGTAAGGGAGTTTAGGGGTTACGGGTACGGGAGTTTAGGGGTTACGGGTAAGGGAGTTTAGGGGTTATGGATACGGGAGTGTAGGAGTTACGGGTAAGGGAGTTTAGGGGTTACGGGTACGGGAGTCTAGGGGTTATGGGTACGGGAGTTTAGGGGTTACGGGTACGGGAGTTTAGGGGTTACGGGTAAGGGAGTTTAGGGGTTGTGGATACGGGAGTGTAGGAGTTACGGGTAAGGGAGTTTAGGGTTGCGAGCACGGGAATTTAGGCGTTATGGATACGGGAGTTTAGGAGTTAGGGGTACGGGAGTTTAGGGGTTATGGATACGAGAGTTTAGGAGTTACGGGTACGGGAGTTTAGGGGTTACGGGTAAGGAAGTTTAGGGGTTATGGGTACGGGAGTTTAGGGGTTAGGGGTACGGGAGTTTAGGGGTTACGGGTCAGGAAGTTTAGGGGTTATGGGTACGGGAGTTTAGGGGTTAGGGGTACGGGTGTTTAGGGGTTACGGGTCAGGAAGTTTAGGGGTTATGGGTACGGGAGTTTAGGGGTTATGGATACGGGAGATTAGGGGTTACAGGTAAGGGAGTTTAGGGGATATTGATACGGGGGTTTAGGGGTTATGGATACCGGAGTTTAGGGGTTATGGATACGGGAGTTTAGGGGTTACGGGTATTAGGGGTTAGGGGTATGGGAGTTTAGGGATTACGGGTAAGGGAGTTTAGGGGTTACGGGTACAGGAGTTTAGGGGTTATGGGTAAGGGAGTTTAGAGGTTAGGGGTACGGGAGTTAGGGGTTACGGGTACGGGAGTTATGGGGTTATGGATACGGGAGTTTGGGGTTTGCGGGTAAGGGAGGTTAGGGGTACGGAAGTTTAGGAGTTACGGGTAAGGGAGTTTCGGGGTTATGTGTACGGGAGTTTAGGGGTTATGGGTATGGGAGTTTAGGGGTTATGGTACGGGAGTTTAGGGGATTCGGGTAAGGGGGTTTAGGGGTTACAGGTAAGGGAGTTTAGGGGTTAGGGGTACGGGAGTTTAGGGGTTAGGAGTATAGGGGTACGGGAGTGTAGGGGTTACGGTTAAGGGAGATAAGTGCTTCTGGGTAAGGGAGTTTAGGGGTTAGGGGTAAGGAAGTTTAGGGGTTATGGGTACGGGAGTTTAGGGGTTATGGATACGGGAGTTTAGGGGTTACGGGTAAGGGAGTTTAGGGTTTATGGATACGGGAGTTTAGGGGTTATGAGTCCGGGTGTTTAGGGGTTACGGGTACGGGAGTGTAGGGGTTATGGATACGGGAGTTTAGGGGTTATGGGTATGGGAGTTTAGGGATTATGGATACGGGAGTTTAGGGGTTATGGGCATGGGAGTTTAGGGGTTATGGATCCGGGAGTTTAGGGGTTATGGATATGGGAGTTTAGGGGTTACGGGTACGGGAGTTTAGGGGTTAGGGGTACGGGAGTTTAGGGATTATGGATAAGGGAGTTTAGGGGCTACGGGTACGGGAATTTAGGGGTTACGGGTAAGGGAGTTTAGGGGTTAGGGGTACGGTAGTTTAGGGGTTACAGGTCCGGGAGTTATGGGATTATGGGTACAGGAGTTTAGAAGTTACGGGTAAGGGAGTTTAGGGGTTAGGGATACGGAAGGTTAGGGGTTACGGGTAAGGGAGTTTAGGGGTCATGGGTACGGGAGTTTAGGGGTTCCGGGTAAGGGGGTTTAGGGGTTACAGGTAAGGGAGTTTAGGGGTTAGGGGTACGGGAGTTTAGGGGTTAGGAGTATAGGGGTACGGGAGTGTAGGGGTTACGGTTAAGGGAGATAAGTGCTTCTGGGTAAGGGAGTTTAGGGGTTAGGGGTAAGGAAGTTTAGGGGTTATGGGTACGGGAGTTTAGGGGTTATGGATACGGGAGTTTAGGGGTTACGGGTAAGGGAGTTTAGGGTTTATGGATACGGGAGTTTAGGGGTTATGAGTCCGGGTGTTTAGGGGTTACGGGTACGGGAGTTTAGGGGTTATGGATACGGGAGTTTAGGGGTTATGGGCATGGGAGTTTAGGGGTTATGGATCCGGGAGTTTAGGGGTTATGGATATGGGAGTTTAGGGGTTACGGGTACGGGAGTTTAGGGGTTAGGGGTACGGGAGTTTAGGGATTATGGATAAGGGAGTTTAGGGGTTACGGGTACGGGAATTTAGGGGTTACGGGTAAGGGAGTTTAGGGGTTAGGGGTACGGTAGTTTAGGGGTTACAGGTCCGGGAGTTATGGGATTATGGGTACAGGAGTTTAGAAGTTACGGGTAAGGGAGTTTAGGGGTTAGGGATACGGAAGTTTAGGGGTTACGGGTAAGGGAGTTTAGGGGTCATGGGTACGGGAGTTTAGGGGTTTCCGGTAAGGGAGTTTAGGGGTTACGGGTAAGGGAGTTTAGGGGTTAGGGGTACGGGAGTTGAAGTGTTAGGGGTATGGGAGTTTAGGGGTTATGGGTACGGGAGTGCAGGGGTTACGGGTAAGGGAGTTTAGGGGTTATGGATATGGGAGTTTAGAGGTTACGGGTAAGGGAGTTTAGGGGTTATGGATACGGGAGTTTAGGGGTTAGGGGTACGGGAGTTTTGGGGTTATGGGTAAGGATGTTTAGGGGTTATGGGTACGGCAGTTTAGGGGTTATGGATACGGGAGTTTAGGGGTTACGGGTAAGGGAGTTTAGGGTTTATGGATACGGGAGTTTAGGGGTTATGGGTACGGGAGTTTAGGGGTTATGGATCCGGGAGTTTAGGGGTTACGGGTAAGGGAGTTTAGGGGTTACGGTTACGGGAGTTTAGGGGTTACGGGTAAGGGAGTTTAGGGGTTGGGGTACGGGAGTTTAGGGGTTACAGGTCCGGGAGTTATGGGGTTATGGGTACGGGAGTTTAGGGGTTACAGGTAAGGGAGTTTAGGGGTTAGCGGTACGGAAGTTTAGGGGTTACGGGTAAGGGAATTTAGGGGTTATGTGTACGGGAGTTTAGGGGTTACGATATGGGAGTTTAGGGGTTATGGGCACGGGAGTTTAGGGGTTACAGGTAAGGGAGTTTAGGGGTTATGGGTATGGGAGTGTAGGGGTTACGGGTAAGGGAGTTCAGGTGTTAGGGGTATGGGAGTTTAGGGGTTACGGGTAAGGGAGTTTAGTGGTTATGGGTAAGGGAGTTTAGGTGTTAAGGGTAAGGGAGTTTAGGGGTTAGGGGTATGGGAGTTTAGGGGTTAGGCGTACGGGAGTTTAGGGTTTACGGGGAAGGGAGTTTAGGGGTTACACGTAAGGGAGTTTAGGGGTTACTGGTACGGGAGTTTAGGGGTTGCGGATACGGGAGTGTCGGGGTTACGGGTACTGGAGTGTAGACGTTATGGATATGGGAGTTTCGGGGTTACGGGTATGGGAGTTTAGGGGTTACGGGTACGGGAGTGTAGGGGTTATGGATACGAGAGTTTAGGGATTACCGGTAAGGGAGTTTAGGGGTTATGGATACGGGACTGTAGGGGTTATGGGTAAGGGAGTTTAGAGGTTACAGGTAAGGGAGTTTAGGGGTTACGGGTAAGGGAGTTTAGGGGTTATGGGTCCGCGAGTCTAGGGGTTATGGGTACGGGAGTTTAGGGGTTACGGGTACGGGAGTTTCGGGGTTATGGATACGGGAGTTTAGGGGTTACGGGTACGGGGGTTTAGGGGTTACGGGTACAGGTGTTTAGGGGTTACGGGTACGGGAGTGTAGAAGTTATGGATACGGGAGTTTACTGGTTATGGATACGGGAGTGTAGGGGTTATGGATACGGGAGTCTAGGGGTTACGGGTAAGGGAGTTTAGGGGTTACGGGTAAGGGAGTTTAGGAGTTATGGATACGGGAGTTTAGGGGTTAGGGGTACGGGAGATTAGGGGTTACGGATACGAGAGTTTAGGGGTTATGGATATGGGAGTTTAGGGGTTACGGGTAAGGGAGTTTTTGGGTTATGGATACGGGACTGTAGGGGTTATGGGTAAGGGAGTTTAGGGGTTACAGGTGAGGGAGTTTAGGGGTTACGGGTAAGGGAGTTTAGGGGTTATGGGTACGGGAGTTTAGGGGTTATGGATACGGGAGTTTAGGGGTTATGGATACGGGTGTTTAGGGGTAATGGATACGGGAGTTTAGGGGTTACGGGTACGGGAGTTTAGGGGTTATGGGTACGGGAGTTATGGGGTTATGGATACGGGAGTTTAGGGGTTATGGGTGCGGGAGTTTAGGGGTTATGGATACGGGAGTTTAGGGGTTATGGGTATGGGAGTTGAGGGGTTATGGGTACGGGAGTTTAGGGGTTACGGGTAAAGGAGTGTCGGGGTTATGGGTACGGGAGTTTAGGGTTATGTATACGGGAGTTGAGGGGTTATGGGTACGGGAGTTTAGGGGTTATGGGTACGGGAGTTTAGGGGTTATGGATAAAGGAGTTTAGGGGTTATGGGTACGGGAGTTTAGGGGTTAGGGTACGGGAGTTTCGTGGTTACAGATAAGGGAGTTTAGGGATTACGGGTACGGGAGTTTAGAAGTTACGGGTAAGGGAGTTTAGGGGTTAGGGGTATGGGAGTTTAGGGGTTACAGGTACGGGTGTTATGGGGTTATGGGTACGGGAGTTTAGGGGTTATGGGTACGGGAGTTGAGGGGTTATGGGTACGGGAGTTTAGGGGTTACGGGTACGTGAGTGTAGGGGTTATGGGTACGGGAGTTTAGGGTTATGTACACGGGAGTTTAGGGGTTATGGGTACGGGAGTTTAGGTGTTATGGGTACGGGAGTTTAGGGGTTATGGATAAGGGAGTTTAGGGGTTATGGGTACGGGAGTTTAGGGGTTACGGGTGAGGGAGTTTACGGGTTACGGGTAAGGGGGTTTAGTGGTTACGGGTACGGGAGTGTAGAGGTTACGGGTAAGGGAGTTATGGGGTTAGGGGTACGGGAGTTTAGGGGTTACGGGTAAGGGAGTTTAGGGGTTACGGGTAAGGGAGTTTAGGGGTTAGGGGTACGGGAGTTTAAGGGTTAGGGGTATGGGAGTTTAGGGGTTACGGGTACGGGAGTGTAGGGGTTACGGTTAAGGGAGTTTAAGGGTTAGGGGTATGGGAGTTTAGGGGTTACGGGTAAGGGAGTTTAGTGGTTACGGGTAAGGGAGTTTAGGGGTTAAAGGTAGGGGAGTTTAGGGGTTAGGCGTACGGGAGTTTAGTGGTTATGGATACGGGAGTTTAGGGGTTACGGGTAAGGGAGTTTAGGGGTTATGGATACGGGAGTTTAGGGGTTATGGGTATGGGAGTTTAGGGGTTATGCATACGGGAGTTTAGGGACTACGGGTACGGGAGTTTAGGGGTTATGGATACGGGAGTTTAGGGGTTATGGGTACGGGAGTTTAGGGGTTATGGATACGGGAGTTTAGGGGTTACGGGTACGGGAGTTTAGGGGTTAGGGGTATGCGAGTTTAGGGGTTATGGGTAAGGGAGTTTAGGGGTTACTGGTACGGGAGTTTAGGGGTTACGGGTAAGGGAGTTTAGGGGTTAGGGGTATGGGAGTTTAGGGATACGGGTACGGGAGTTATGGGGTTATGGGTACGGGAGTTATGGGGTTACGGGTAAGAGAGTTTAGGGGTTATGTGTACGGGAGTTTAGGGGTTACGGGTATGGGAGTTTAGGGGTTATGGGTACGGGAGTTTAGGGGTTACGGGTAAGGGAGTTTAGGGGTTATGGGTACGGGAGTTTAGAGGTTACGGGTAAGGGAGTTTAGGGGTTATGGGTAAGGGAGTTTAGGGGTAAGGGGTACGGGAGTTTCGGGGTTATGGGCACGGGAGTTTAGGGGTTACGGGTAAGGGAGTTTAGGGGTTACTGGTACGGGAGTTTAGCGGTTACGGGTACGGGAGTTTAGGGATTACAGGTAAGGGAGTTTAGGGATTACAGGTAAGAGAGTTTAGGGATTACGGATAAGGGAGTTTAGGGTTACTGGTACGGGAGTTTAGGGGTTACAGGTACAGGAATTCAGGGATTACGGGTACTGGAGGTAAGGGGTTACGGGTAAGGTAGTTTCGGTGTTAGGGGTACGGGAGTTTAGGGGTTACGGGTCAGGGAGTCTAGAGGTTACGGGTACGGGAGTTTCGGGGTTATGGGTATAGGAGTCTAGGGGTTACTGGTACGGGAGTTTAGTGGTTACGGGTACGGGAGTTTAGGGGTTATGGGTACGGGAGTGTCGGGGTTACGGGTATTGGGAGTGTCGGGGTTATGGATATGGGAGTTTAGGGGTTACGGGTACTGGAGTGTAGGTGTTATGGGTACGGGACTTTAGGGGTTACTAGTACGGGAGTTTAGGGTTTACGGGGAAGGGAGTTTAGGGGGTACACGTAAGGGAGTTTAGGGGTTACTGGTACGGGAGTTTAGGGGTTGCGGATACGGGAGTGTCGGGGTTACGGTTACTGGAGTGTAGTCGTTATGGATATGGGAGTTTCGGGGTTACGTGTACGGGAGTTTAGGGGTTACGGGTACGGGAGTGTAGGGGTTATAGATACGAGAGTTTAGGGATTACCGGTAAGGGAGTTTAGGGGTTATGGATACGGGAGTGTAGGGGTTACGGGTAAGGGAGTTTAGGGGTTATGGATACGAGAGTGTAGGGGTTACGGGTCAGGGAGTTTGGGGTTCTGAGTACGGGAGATAAGGGGTTACGGGTAAGGGAGTTTTTGGGTTATGGATACGGGACTGTAGGTGTTATGGGTAAGGGAGTTTAGGGGTTACAGGTGAGGGAGTTTAGGGGTTACGGGTATGAGAGTTTCGGGGTTACGGGTACGGGAGTCGAGGGGTTATGGGTACGGGAGTTTAGGGGTTACGGCTACGGGAGTTTCGGGGTTATGGATACGGTAGTTTACTGGTTATGGATACGGGAGTGTAGGGGTTATGGATACGGGAATCTAGGGGTTACGGGTAAGGGAGTTTAGGGGTTACGGGTACGGGAGTTTAGGGGTTATGGATACGGGAGTTTAGGAGTTAGGGGTACGGGAGTTTAGGGGTTATGGATACGGGAGTTTAGAGGTTACGGGTATGGGAGTTCAGGGATTACGGGTAAGGGAGTTTAGGAGTTATGGACACGGGAGTTTAGGGGTTAGGGGTACGGGAGATTAGGGGTTACGGGTACGGGGGTTCAGGGGTTACGGGTACAGGAGTTTAGGGGTGACGGGTACGGGAGTGTAGAGGTTATGGATATGGGAGTTTACTGGTTATGGATACGGGAATGTAGGGGTTATGGATACGGGAGTTTAGGGGTTAGAGGTACGGGAGATTAGGGGTTACGGGTACGAGAGTTTAGGGGTTATGGATATGGGACTTTAGGGGTTACAGGTAAGGAAGTTTAGGGGTTATGGGTACGGAAGTTTAGGGGTTATGGATACGGGAGTTTAGGGGTTACGGGTACGGGATTTTATTGGTTATGGATACGGTAGTTTAGGGGTTATGGGTACGGGAGTTGAGGGGTTATGGGTACGGGAGTTTAGGGGTTACGGGTACGGGAGTTTAAGGGTTAGGGGTATGGGAGTTTAGGGGTTACGGGTACGGGGGTTCAGGGGTTACGGGTACAGGAGTTTAGGTGTGACGGGTACGGGAGTGTAGAGGTTATGGATATGGGAGTTTACTGGTTATGGATACGGGAGTGTAGGGGTTATGGATACGGGAGTCTAGGGGTTACGGGTAAGGGAGTTTAGGGGTTACGGGTACGGGAGTTTAGGGGTTATGGATACGGGACTGTAGGGGTTATGGGTAAGGGAGTTTAGGGGTTACAGGTGAGGGAGTTTAGGGGTTACGGGTAAGGGAGTCTAGGGGTTATGGGTACGGGAGTTTAGGGGTTACGGGTACGGGAGTGTCGAAGTTATGGATACGGGAGTTTACTGGTTATGGATACGGGAGTGTCGGGGTTATGGATACGGGAGTCTAGGGGTTACGGGTACAGGAGTTTAGGGGTTAGGGGTACGGGAGTTTAGGGGTTACGGGTAAGGGAGTTTAGGGTTTACGGGTACGGGAGTTTAGGGGTTACGGGTAAGGGAGTTTAGGGTTTACGGGTACGGGAGTTTAGGGGTTACGGGTAAGGGAGTTTAGGGGTTAGAGGTATGGGAGTTTAGGGGTTACGGGTACGGGATTTTAGGGGTTATGCGTACGGGAGTTTAGGCGTTACGGGTGCGGGAGTGTAGGGGTTATGGATACGGGAGTTTAGGGGTTATGGGTACAGGAGTTCAGGGATTACGGGTACTGGAGGTAAGGGGTTACGGGTAAGGTAGTTTCGGTGTTAGGGGTACGGGAGTTTAGGGGTTACGGGTAAGGGAGTCTAGAGGTTACGGGTACGGGAGTTTAGGGGTTATGGGTATAGGAGTCTAGGGGTTACTGGTATGGGAGTTAGGGGTTACGGGTACGGGAGTTTAGGGGTTATGGGTACGGGAGTTATGGGGTTATGGATACGGGAGTTTAGGGGTTATGGGTGCGGGAGTTTAGGGGGTATGGATACGGGAGTTTAGGGGTTATGGGTACGGGTGTTGAGGGGTTATGGATACGGGAGTTTAGGGGTTATGGGTGCGGGAGTTTAGGGGGTATGGATACGGGAGTTTAGGGGTTACGGGTACGGGAATGTAGGGGTTATGGATACGGGAGTTTAGGGGTTATGGGTACGGGAGTTTAGGGGTTATGGATACTGGGAGTGTCAGGGTTATGGATATGGGAGTTTCGGGGTTACTGGTACGGGAGTTTCGGGTTTACGGGGAAGGGAGTTTCGGGGTTACGCGTAAGGGAGTTTAGAGGTTATTGGTACGGGAGTTTAGGGGTTGCGGATACGGGAGTGTAGGTGTTACGGGTACTGGAGTGTAGCGGTTATGGATATGGGAGTTTCGGGGTTAAGGGTACGGGAGTTTAGGGGTTACGGGTACGGGAGTGTAGGAGTTATGGATACGAGAGTTTAGGCGTTACCGGTAAGGGAGTTTTGGGGTTATAGATACGGGAGTGTAGGGGTTACGGGTAAGGGAGTTTAGGGCTTACGGGTAAGGGAGTTTAGGGGTTATGGATACGGGAGTGTAGGGGTTACGGGTAATGGAGTTTAGGGGTTATGGGTACGGGAGATAAGGGGTTGCGGGTAAGGCAGTTTTTGGGTTCTGGATACGGGACTGTAGGGGTTATGGGTAAGGGAGTTTAGGGGTTACAGGTGAGGGAGTTTAGGGTTTACGGGTAAGGGAGTTTAGTGGTTACGGGTACAGGATTCTAGGGGTTATGGGTACGGGAGTTTAGGGGTTACGGGTAAGGGAGTTTAGTGGTTACGGGTACGGGAGTTTAGGGGTTACGGGTAAGGGAGTTTAGGGGTTGGGGTACGGGAGTTTAGGGGTTACAGGTCCGGGAGTTATGGGGTTATGGGTACGGGAGTTTAGGGGTTCCGGGTAAGGGAGTTTAGGGGTTAGGGGTACGGGAGTTTAGGGGTTACAGGTAAGGGAGTTTAGGGGTTAGGGGTACGGGAGTTTAAGGGTTACGGGTATGGGAGTTTAGGGGTTATGGGTACGGGAGTGTAGGGGCTACGGGTTAGGGAGTTTAGGGGTTAGGGGTATGGGAGTTTAGGGGTTACGGGTAAGGGAGTTTAGTGGTTACGGGTAAGGGAGTTTAGATGTTAAGGGTACGGGAGTTTAGGGGTTAGGGGTACGGGAGTTTAGGGGTTAGGCATACGGGAGTTTAGTGGTTATGGATACGGGAGTTTAGAGGTTATGGATATGGGAGTTTAGGGGTTACGGGTAAGGAAGTTTAGGGGTTATGGGTACGGGAGTTTAAGGCTTACGGGTAAGGGAGTTTAAGGCTTACGGGTAAGGGAGTTTAGGGGTTATGGGTAAGGGAGTTTAGGAGTTGTGGGTACGGGAGTTTAGGGGTTATGGGTACGGGAGTTTAGGGGTTACGGGTACGGGAGTGTAGGGGTTATGGATACGGGAATTTAGGGGTTAAGGGTACAGGAGTTTAGGGATTATGGATAGGGGAGTTTAGGGGTTATGGGTCTGGGAATTTAGGGGTTATGGATCCGGGAGTTTAGGGGTTATGGATACGGGAGTTTAGGGGTTACGGGTACAGGAGTTTAGGGGTTAGGGGTACGGGAGTTTAGGGGTTACGGGTAAGGGAGTTTAGGGTTTACGGGTACGGGAGTTTAGGGGTTACGGGTAAGGGAGTTTAGGGGTTAGATGTAGGGGAGTTTAGGGGTTAGGGGTACAGGAGTTTAGGGGTTAGGCGTACGGGAGTTTAGGGGTGATGGATACGGGAGTTTAGGGGTTATGGGTATGGGAGTTTAGGGGTTATGCGTACGGGGGTTTAGGCGTTACGGGTGCGGGAGTGTAGGGGTTATGGATACGGGAGTTTAGGGGTTATGGGTACAGGAGTTCAGGGATTACGGGTACTGGAGGTAAGGGGTTACGGGTAAGGTAGTTTCGGTGTTGGGGTACGGGAGATTAGGGGTTACGGGTACGAGAGTTTAGGGGTTATGGATATGGGAGTTTAGGGGTTACAGGTTAGGAAGTTTAGGGGTTATGGGTACGGAAGTTTAGGGGTTATGGATACGGGAGTTTAGGGGTTACGGATACGGGAGTTTAGGGGTTATGGATACGGTAGTTTAGGGGTTATGGATACGGGAGTTTAGGGGTAATGGATACGGGAGTTTAGGGGTTACGGGTGTGGGAGTTTAGGGGTTATGGGTACGGGAGTTATGGGGTTATGGATACGGGAGATTAGGGGTTATGGGTGTGGGAGTTTAGGGGTTATGGATACGGGAGTTAAGGGGTTATGGGTACGGGAGTTGAGGGGTTATGGGTACGGGAGTTTAGGGGTTACGGGTACGGGAGTTTAAGGGTTAGGGGTATGGGAGTTTAGGGGTTACGGGTACGGGGGTTCAGGGGTTACGGGTGCAGGAGTTTAGGGGTGACGGGTACGGGAGTGTAGAGGTTATGGATATGGGAGTTTACTGGTTATGGATACGGGAGTGTAGGGGTTATGGATACGGGAGTCTAGGGGTTACGGGTAAGGGAGTTTAGGGGTTACGGGTACGGGAGTTTAGGGGTTATGGATATGGGAGTTTAGGGGTTACAGGTTAGGAAGTTTAGGGGCTATGGGTACGGAAGTTTAGGGGTTATGGATACGGGAGTTTAGGGGTTACGGATACGGGAGTTTAGGGGTTATGGATACGGTAGTTTAGGGGTTATGGATACGGGAGTTTAGGGGTAATGGATACGGGAGTTTAGGGGTTACGGGTGTGGGAGTTTAGGGGTTATGGGTACGGGAGTTATGGGGTTATGGATACGGGAGTTTAGGGGTTACGGGTACGGGAGTTTCGGGGTTATGGATACGGGAGTTTATGGGTTATGGGTACGGGGGTTTAGGGGTTACGGGTACAGGTGTTTAGGGGTTACGGGTACGGGAGTGTAGAAGTTATGGATACGGGAGTTTACTGGTTATGGATACGGGAGTGTCGGGGTTATGGATACGGGAGTCTAGGGGTTACGGGTACAGGAGTTTAGGGGTTAGGGGTACGGGAGTTTAGGGGTTACGGGTAAGGGAG
This sequence comes from Pristiophorus japonicus, assembly GCF_044704955.1. Taxonomy (NCBI): domain Eukaryota; kingdom Metazoa; phylum Chordata; class Chondrichthyes; family Pristiophoridae; genus Pristiophorus; species Pristiophorus japonicus. Next base: position 29,671,063 of record NC_091989.1, read on the forward strand.
TTTAGGGTTTACGGGTAAGGGAGTTTAGGGGTTAGAGGTAGGGGAGTTTAGGGGTTAGGGGTACAGGAGTTTAGGGGTTAGGCGTACGGGAGTTTAGTGGTTATGGATACGGGAGTTTAGGGGTTACGGGTAAGGGAGTTTAGGGGTGACTGGTAAGGGAGTTTAGGGGTTATGCGTACGGGAGTTTAGGCGTTACGGGTGCGGGAGTGTAGGGGTTATGGATACGGGAGTTTAGGGGTTATGGGTACAGGAGTTCAGGGATTACGGGTACTGGAGGTAAGGGGTTACGGGTAAGGTAGTTTCGGTGTTAGGGGTACGGGAGTTTAGGGGTTACGGGTAAGGGAGTCTAGAGGTTACGGGTACGGGAGTTTAGGGGTTATGGGTATAGGAGTCTAGGGGTTACTGGTATGGGAGTTTAGGGGTTACGGGTACGGGAGTTTAGGGGTTATGGGTACGGGAGTGTCGGGGTTACGGGTACTGGGAGTGTCGGGGTTATGGATATGGGAGTTTAGGGGTTACGGGTACTGGAGTGTAGGTGTTATGGGTACGGGTGTTTAGGGGTTACTGGTACGGGAGTTTAGGGTTTACGGGGAAGGGAGTTTAGGGGTTACACGTAAGGGAGTTTAGGGGTTACTGGTACGGGAGTTTAGGGGTTGCGGATACTGGAGTGTCGGGGTTACGGGTACTGGAGTGTAGACGTTATGGATATGGGAGTTTCGGGGTTACGGGTATGGGAGTTTAGGGGTTACGGGTATGGGAGTGTAGGGGTTATGGATACGAGAGTTTAGGGATTACCGGTAAGGGAGTTTAGGGGTTATGGATACGGGAGTGTAGGGGTTACGGGTAAGGGAGTTTAGGGCTTACGGGTAAGGCAGTTTAGGGGTTATGGATACGAGAGTGTAGGGGTTACGGGTAAGGGAGTTTGGGGTTGTGGGTACGGGAGATAAGGGGTTACGGGTAAGGGAGTTTTTGGGTTATGGATACGGGACTGTAGGGGTTATGGGTAAGGGAGTTTAGGGGTTACAGGTGAGGGAGTTTAGGGGTTACGGGTAAGGGAGTTTAGGGGTTATGGGTACGGGAGTCTAGGGGTTATGGGTACGGGAGTTTAGGGGTTACGGGTACGGGAGTTTCGGGGTTATGGATACGGGAGTTTATGGGTTATGGGTACGGGGGTTTAGGGGTTACGGGTGCAGGTGTTTAGGGGTTACGGGTACGGGAGTGTAGAAGTTATGGATACGGGAGTTTACTGGTTATGGATACGGGAGTGTAGGGGCTATGGATACGGGAGTCTAGGGGTTACGGGTAAGGGAGTTTAGTGGTTACGGGTACGGGAGTTTAGGGGTTATGGATACGGGAGTTTAGGAGTTAGGGGTACGGGAGTTTAGGGGTTATGGATATGGGAGTTTAGGGGTTACGGGTATGGGAGTTTAGGGGTTACGGGTAAGGGAGTTTAGGAGTTATGGATACGGGAGTTTAGGGGTTAGGGGTACGGGAGATTAGGGGTTACGGGTACGAGAGTTTAGGGGTTATGGATATGGGAGTTTAGGGGTTACGGGTAAGGAAGTTTAGGGGTTATGGGTACGGGAGATAAGGGGTTACGGGTAAGAGAGTTTTTGTGTTATGGATACGGGACTGTAGGGGTTATGGGTAAGGGAGTTTAGGGGTTACAGGTGAGGGAGTTTAGGGGTTACGGGTAAGGGAGTTTAGGGGTTATGGGTATGGGAGTTTAGGGGTTATGCATACGGGAGTTTAGGGGTTGCGGGTACGGGAGTTTAGGGGTTATGGATACGGTAGTTTAGGGGTTATGGATACGGGTGTTTAGGGGTAATGGATATGGGAGTTTAGGGGTTACGGGTACGGGAGTTTAGGGGTTATGGGTACGGGAGTTATGGGGTTATGGATACGGGAGTTTAGGGGTTATGGGTGCGGGAGTTTAGGGGGTATGGATCCGGGAGTTTAGGGGTTATGGGTACGGGAGTTGAGGGGTTATGGATACGGGAGTTTAGGGGTTATGGGTGCGGGAGTTTAGGGGGTATGGATACGGGAGTTTAGGGGTTACGGGTACGGGAATGTAGGGGTTATGGATACGGGAGTTTAGGGGTTATGGGTACGGGAGTTTAGGGGTTATGGATACTGGGAGTGTCAGGGTTATGGATATGGGAGTTTCGGGGTTACTGGTACGGGAGTTTAAGGTTTACGGGGAAGGGAGTTTAGGGGTTACGCGTAAGGGAGTTTAGAGGTTATTGGTACGGGAGTTTAGGGGTTGCGGATACGGGAGTGTCGGTGTTACGGGTACTGGAGTGTAGCGGTTATGGATATGGGAGTTTCGGGGTTAAGGGTACGGGAGTTTAGGGGTTACGGGTACGGGAGTGTAAGGGTTATGGATACGAGAGTTTAGGCGTTACCGGTAAGGGAGTTTAGGGGTTATAGATACGGGAGTGTAGGGGTTACGGGTAAGGGAGTTTAGGGGTTATGGATATGAGAGTGTAGGGGTTACGGGTAAGGGAGTTTAGGGGTTATGGATATGAGAGTGTAGGGGTTACGGGTAAGGGAGTTTAGGGGTTATGGGTACGGGAGATAAGGGGTTGCGGGTAAGGCAGTTTTTGGGTTCTGGATACGGGACTGTAGGGGTTATGGGTAAGGGAGTTTAGGGGTTACAGGTGAGGGAGTTTAGGGTTTACGGGTAAGGGAGTTTAGGGGTTACGGGTACAGGAGTCTAGGGGTTATGGGTACGGGAGTTTAGGGGTTACGGGTAAGGGAGTTTAGTGGTTACGGGTACGGGAGTTTAGGGGTTACGGGTAAGGGAGTTTAGGGGTTGGTGTACGGGAGTTTAGGGGTTACAGGTCCGGGAGTTATGGGGTTATGGGTATGGGAGTTTAGGGGTTCCGGGTAAGGGAGTTTAGGGGTTAGGGGTACGGAAGTGTAGGGGTTACGGGTAAGGGAATTTAGGGGTTATGTGTACGGGAGTTTAGGGGTTACGATATGGGAGTTTAGGGGTTATGGGCACGGGAGTTTAGGGGTTACAGGTAAGGGAGTTTAGGGGTTATGTGTACGGGAGTTTAGGGGTTACGGGTAAGGGAGTTTAGCGGTTACGGGTAACGGAGTTTAGGGGTTAGGGGTACGGGAGTTTAAGGGTTACGGGTATGGGAGTTTAGGGGTTATGGGTACGGGAGTGTAGGGGCTACGGGTTAGGGAGTTTAGGGGTTAGGGGTATGGGAGTTTAGGGGTTACGGGTAAGGGAGTTTAGTGGTTACGGGTAAGGGAGTTTAGATGTTAAGGGTACGGGAGTTTAGGGGTTAGGGGTACGGGAGTTTAGGGGTTAGGCATACGGGAGTTTAGTGGTTATGGATACGGGAGTTTAGAGGTTATGGATATGGGAGTTTAGGGGTTACGGGTAAGGAAGTTTAGGGGTTATGGGTACGGGAGTTTAAGGCTTACGGGTAAGGGAGTTTAAGGCTTACGGGTAAGGGAGTTTAGGGGTTACGGGTAAGGGAGTTTAGGAGTTGTGGGTACGGGAGTTTAGGGGTTATGGGTACGGGAGTTTAGGGGTTACGGGTACGGGAGTGTAGGGGTTATGGATACGGGAATTTAGGGGTTAAGGGTACAGGAGTTTAGGGATTATGGACAGGGGAGTTTAGGGGTTATGGGTCTGGGAGTTTAGGGGTTATGGATCCGGGAGTTTAGGGGTTATGGATACGGGAGTTTAGGGGTTACGGGTACAGGAGTTTAGGGGTTAGGGGTACGGGAGTTTAGGGGTTACGGGTAAGGGAGTTTAGGGTTTACGGGTACGGGAGTTTAGGGGTTACGGGTAAGGGAGTTTAGGGGTTAGAGGTAGGGGAGTTTAGGGGTTAGGGGTACAGGAGTTTAGGGGTTAGGCGTACGGGAGTTTAGTGGTTATGGATACGGGAGTTTAGGGGTTACGGGTATGGGAGTTTAGGGGTTATGCGTACGGGGGTTTAGGCGTTACGGGTGCGGGAGTGTAGGGGTTATGGATACGGGAGTTTAGGGGTTATGGGTCTGGGAGTTTAGGGGTTATGGATCCGGGAGTTTAGGGGTTATGGATACGGGAGTTTAGGGGTTACGGGTACGGGAGTTTAAGGGTTACGGGTTTGGGAGTTTAGGGGTTATGGGTACGGGAGTGTAGGGGCTACGGGTTAGGGAGTTTAGGGGTTAGGGGTATGGGAGTTTAGGGGTTACGGGTAAGGGAGTTTAGTGGTTACGGGTAAGGGAGTTTAGATGTTAAGGGTACGGGAGTTTAGGGGTTAGGGGTAGGGGAGTTTAGGGGTTAGGCATACGGGAGTTTAGTGGTTATGGATACGGGAGTTTAGAGGTTATGGATATGGGAGTTTAGGGGTTACGGGTAAGGAAGTTTAGGGGTTATGGGTACGGGAGTTTAAGGCTTACGGGTAAGGGAGTTTAAGGCTTACGGGTAAGGGAGTTTAGGGGTTACGGGTAAGGGAGTTTAGGAGTTGTGGGTACGGGAGTTTAGGGGTTATGGGTACGGGAGTTTAGGGGTTACGGGTAAGGGAGTGTAGGGGTTATGGATACGGGAATTTAGGGGTTAAGGGTACAGGAGTTTAGGGATTATGGATACAGGAGTTTAGGGGTTATGGGTCTGGAAGTTTAGGGGTTATGGATCCGGGAGTTTAGGGGTTATGGATACGGGAGTTTAGGGGTTACGGGTACAGGAGTTTAGGGGTTAGGGGTACGGGAGTTTAGGGGTTACGGGTAAGGGAGTTTAGGGTTTACGGGTACGGGAGTTTAGGGGTTACGGGTAAGGGAGTTTAGGGGTTAGTGGTACGGGAGTTTAGGGGTTACGGGTATGGGAGTTTAGGGGTTATGGGTACGGGAGTTTAGGGGTTACAGGTCAGGGAGTTTAGGGGTTATGGGTACGGGAGTTTAGGGGTTACGGGTAAGGGAGTTGAGGGGTTATGGGTAATGGAGTTTAGGGGTTAGAGGTACGGGAGTTTAAGGGTTAGGGGTATGGGAGTTTAGGGGTTATGGGTACGGGAGTGTAGGGGTTACGGGTAAGGGAGTTTAAGGGTTAGGTGTATGGGAGTTTAGGGGTTACGGGTAAGGGAGTTTAGTGGTTACGGGTAAGGGAGTTTAGGGGTTAGAGGTACGGGAGTTTAGGGGTTACGGGTAAGGGAGTTTAGGGGTTAGGGGTACGGGAGTTTAGGGGTTACGGGTATGAGAGTTTAGGGGCTATGGGTACGGGAGTTTAGGGGTTACAGGTAAGGGAGTTTAGGGGTTATGGGTATGGGAGTTTAGGGGTTACGGGTGGGGGAGTTTAGGGGTTACGGGTAAGGGAATTTAGTGGTTACGGGTACGGGAGTGTAGAGGTTACGGGTAAGGGAGTTATGGGGTTAGGGGTAGGGAAGTTTAGGGGTTACGTGTAAGGGAGTTTAGGAGTTATGTTTACGGGAGTTTCGGGGTTACGGGTATGGGAGTTTTGGGGTTATGGGTACGGGAGTTTAGGGGTTACAGGTAAGGGAGTTTAGGGGTTATGGGTATGGGAGTTTAGGGGTTACGGGTAAGGGAGTTTAGGGGTTACGGGTAAGGGAGTTTAGGGGTTAGGGGTACGGGAGTTTAAGGGTTAGGCATATGGGAGCTAAGGGGTTACGGGTACGGGAGTGTAGGGGTTACGGGTAAGGGAGTTTAAGGGTTAGGGGTATGGGAGTTTAGGGGTTACGGGTAAGGGAGTTTAGGGGTTAGGGGTACGTTGTTTTGGGGTTAGGGGTATGAGAGTTTAGGGGCTATGGGTACGGGAGTTTAGGGGTTACAGGTAAGGGAGTTTAGGGGTTATGGGTACGGGAGTTTAGGGGTTACGGGTGAGGGAGTTTAGGGGTTACGGGTAAGGGAGTTTAGTGGTTACGGGTACGGGAGTGTAGAGGTTACGGGTAAGGGAGTTATGGGGTTAGTGGTATGGAAGTTTAGGGGTTACGTGTAAGGGAGTTTAGGGGTAATGTGTACGGGAGTTTCGGGGTTACGGGTATGGGAGTTTAGGGGTTATGGGTAAGGGAGTTTAGGGGTTACAGGTCTGGGAGTTTAGGGGTTATGGGTACGGGAGTTTAGGGGTTACAGGTAAGGGAGTTTAGGGGTTATGGGTACGGGAGTTTAGGGGTTACGGGTAAGGGAGTTTAGGGGTTAGGGGTAGGGGAGTTTAGGGGTTAGGCATACGGGAGTTTAGTGGTTATGGATACGGGAGTTTAGAGGTTATGGATATGGGAGTTTAGGGGTTACGGGTAAGGAAGTTTAGGGGTTATGGGTACGGGAGTTTAAGGCTTACGGGTAAGGGAGTTTAAGGCTTACGGGTAAGGGAGTTTAGGGGTTACGGGTAAGGGAGTTTAGGAGTTGTGGGTACGGGAGTTTAGGGGTTATGGGTACGGGAGTTTAGGGGTTACGGGTAAGGGAGTGTAGGGGTTATGGATACGGGAATTTAGGGGTTAAGGGTACAGGAGTTTAGGGATTATGGATACAGGAGTTTAGGGGTTATGGGTCTGGAAGTTTAGGGGTTATGGATCCGGGAGTTTAGGGGTTATGGATACGGGAGTTTAGGGGTTACGGGTACAGGAGTTTAGGGGTTAGGGGTACGGGAGTTTAGGGGTTACGGGTAAGGGAGTTTAGGGTTTACGGGTACGGGAGTTTAGGGGTTACGGGTAAGGGAGTTTAGGGGTTAGTGGTACGGGAGTTTAGGGGTTACGGGTATGGGAGTTTAGGGGTTATGGGTACGGGAGTTTAGGGGTTACAGGTCAGGGAGTTTAGGGGTTATGGGTACGGGAGTTTAGGGGTTACGGGTAAGGGAGTTGAGGGGTTATGGGTAATGGAGTTTAGGGGTTAGAGGTACGGGAGTTTAAGGGTTAGGGGTATGGGAGTTTAGGGGTTATGGGTACGGGAGTGTAGGGGTTACGGGTAAGGGAGTTTAAGGGTTAGGTGTATGGGAGTTTAGGGGTTACGGGTAAGGGAGTTTAGTGGTTACGGGTAAGGGAGTTTAGGGGTTAGAGGTACGGGAGTTTAGGGGTTACGGGTAAGGGAGTTTAGGGGTTAGGGGTACGGGAGTTTAGGGGTTACGGGTATGAGAGTTTAGGGGCTATGGGTACGGGAGTTTAGGGGTTACAGGTAAGGGAGTTTAGGGGTTATGGGTATGGGAGTTTAGGGGTTACGGGTGGGGGAGTTTAGGGGTTACGGGTAAGGGAATTTAGTGGTTACGGGTACGGGAGTGTAGAGGTTACGGGTAAGGGAGTTATGGGGTTAGGGGTAGGGAAGTTTAGGGGTTACGTGTAAGGGAGTTTAGGAGTTATGTTTACGGGAGTTTCGGGGTTACGGGTATGGGAGTTTTGGGGTTATGGGTACGGGAGTTTAGGGGTTACAGGTAAGGGAGTTTAGGGGTTATGGGTATGGGAGTTTAGGGGTTACGGGTAAGGGAGTTTAGGGGTTACGGGTAAGGGAGTTTAGGGGTTAGGGGTACGGGAGTTTAAGGGTTAGGCATATGGGAGCTAAGGGGTTACGGGTACGGGAGTGTAGGGGTTACGGGTAAGGGAGTTTAAGGGTTAGGGGTATGGGAGTTTAGGGGTTACGGGTAAGGGAGTTTAGGGGTTAGGGGTACGTTGTTTTGGGGTTAGGGGTATGAGAGTTTAGGGGCTATGGGTACGGGAGTTTAGGGGTTACAGGTAAGGGAGTTTAGGGGTTATGGGTACGGGAGTTTAGGGGTTACGGGTGAGGGAGTTTAGGGGTTACGGGTAAGGGAGTTTAGTGGTTACGGGTACGGGAGTGTAGAGGTTACGGGTAAGGGAGTTATGGGGTTAGTGGTATGGAAGTTTAGGGGTTACGTGTAAGGGAGTTTAGGGGTAATGTGTACGGGAGTTTCGGGGTTACGGGTATGGGAGTTTAGGGGTTATGGGTAAGGGAGTTTAGGGGTTACAGGTCTGGGAGTTTAGGGGTTATGGGTACGGGAGTTTAGGGGTTACAGGTAAGGGAGTTTAGGGGTTATGGGTACGGGAGTTTAGGGGTTACGGGTAAGGGAGTTTAGGGGTTACGGGTAAGGGAGTTTAGGGGTTAGGGGTATGGGAGTTTAGGGGTTACGGGTACGGGAGTTTAGGAGTTACGGGTAAGGGAGTTTAGAGGTTAGGGGTACGGGAGTTTAGGGGTTATGGATAAGGGAGTTTAGGGGTTACAGATAAGGGTGTTTAGGGGTTACGGGTACGGGAGTTTAGTGGTTACAGATAAGGGAGTTTAGGGGTTACGGGTACGGGAGTTTAGGAGTTACGGGTAAGGGAGTTTAGGGGTTAGGGGTACTGGAGTGTAGGGGTTATGGATACGGGAGTTTAGGGGTTATGGGTACGGGAGTTCAGGGGTTATGGATACGGGAGTTTAGGGGTTATGGATACGGGAGTCTAGGGGTTACGGGTAAGGGAGTTTAGGGGTTACGGGTACGGGAGTTTAGGGGTTATGGATGCGGGAGTTTAGGAGTTAGGGGTACGGGAGTTTAGGGGTTATGGATACGGGAGTTTAGGGGTTACGGGTATGGGAGTTTAGGGGTTACGGGTAAGGGAGTTTAGGAGTTATGGATACGGGAGTTTAGGGGTTAGGGGTACGGGAGATTAGGGGTTACGGGTATGAGAGTTTAGGGGTTATGGATATGGGAGTTTAGGGGTTACGGGTAAGGGAGTTTAGGGGTTACAGGTGAGGGAGTTTAGGGGTTACGGGTAAGGGAGTTTAGGGGTTATGGGTACGGGAGTTTAGGGGTTATGGATACGGGAGTTTAGGGGTTACGGGTACGGGAGTTTAGGGGTTATGGATACGGTAGTTTAGGGGTTATGGATACGGGTGTTTAGGGGTAATGGATACGGGAGTTTAGGGGTTACGGGTACGGGAGTTTAGGGGTTATGGGTACGGGAGTTATGGGGTTAAGGATACGTGAGTTTGGGTGTTATGGATGCGGGAGTTTAGGGGGTATGGATACGGGAGTTTAGGGGTTATGGGTACGGGAGTTGAGGGGTTATGGATACGGGAGTTTAGGGGTTATGGGTACGGGAGTTTAGGGGTAATGCTTTCGGGAGTTTAGGGGTTACGGGTACGGGAATGTAGGGGTTATGGATACGGGAGTTTAGGGGTTATGGGTACGGGAGTTTAGGGGTTATGGATACTGGGAGTGTCAGGGTTATGGATATGGGAGTTTCGAGGTTACTGGTACGGGAGTTTAGGGTTTACGGGGAAGGGAGTTTAGGGGTTACGCGTAAGGGAGTTTAGAGGTTATTGGTACGGGAGTTTAGGGGTTGCGGATACGGGAGTGTAGGTGTTACGGCTACTGGAGTGTAGCGGTTATGGATATGGGAGTTTCGGGGTTAAGGGTACGGGAGTTTAGGGGTTACGGGTACGGGAGTGTAGCGGTTATGGATACGAGAGTTTAGGCGTTACCGGTAAGGGAGTTTAGGGGTTCTGGATACGGGACTGTAGGGGTTATGGGTAAGGGAGTTTAGGGGTTACAGGTGAGGGAGTTTAGGGTTTACGGGTAAGGGAGTTTAGGGGTTACGGGTACAGGAGTCTAGGGGTTATGGGTACGGGAGTTTAGGGGTTCCGGGTAAGGGAGTTTAGGGGTTAGGGGTACGGAAGTGTAGGGGTTACGGGTAAGGGAATTTAGGGGTTATGTGTACGGGAGTTTAGGGGTTACGATATGGGAGTTTAGGGGTTACGGGTAAGGGAGTTTAGGGGTTACGGGTAACGGAGTTTAGGGGTTAGGGGTACGGGAGTTTAGGGGTTATGGGTACGGGAGTTTAGGGGTTACGGGTACGGGAGTGTAGGGGTTATGGGTACGGGGGTTTAGGGGTTAGGTGTACTGGAGATTAGGGGTTACGGTTACGGGAGTGTAGGGGTTACGGGTAAGGAAGTTTAAGGGTTAGAGGTATGGGAGTTTAGGGGTTACAGGTAAGGGAGTTTAGTGGTTACAGGTAAGGGAGTTTAGGGGTTAGAGGTACGGGAGTTTAGGGGTTACGGGTAAGGGAGTTTAGGGGTTAGGGGTATGGGGGTTTAGGGGTTATGGATACGGGAGTTTAGGGGTTACAGGTAAGGGAGTTTATGGGTTATTGTTACGGGAGTTTAGGGGTTACAGGTAAGGGCGTTTAAGGGTTATGGGTAAGGGAGTTTAGGGGTTAGGGGTACGGGAGTTTAAGGGTTAGGGGTATGGGAATTTAGGGGTTAGGCGTACGGGAGTTTAGTGGTTATGGATACGGGAGTTTCGGGGTTACGGGTAAGGGAGATTAGGGGTTACGGGTAAGGGAGTTTTTGGGTTATGGATACGGGACTGTAGGGGTTATGGGTAAGGGAGTTTAGGGGTTACAGGTGAGGGAGTTTAGGGGTTACGGGTAAGGGAGTTTAGGGGTTACGGTAACGGGAGTCTAGGGGTTATGGGTACCGGAGTTTAGGGGTTACGGCTACGGAAGTTTAGGGGTTATGGATACGGGAGTCTAGGGGTTACGGGTAAGGGAGTTTAGGGGTTACAGGTCCGGGAGTTTAGGGGTTATGGATACGGGAGTTTAGGGGTTATGGCTACGGGAGTTTAGGGGTTATGGATATGGGAGTTTAGGGGTTACGGGTATGGGAGTTTAGGGGTTACGGGTATGGGAGTTTAGGGGTTACGGGTAAGGGAGTTTAGGGGTTATGGATATGAGAGTGTAGGGGTTACGGGTAATGGAGTTTAGGGGTTATGGGTACGGGAGATAAGGGGTTGCGGGTAAGGCAGTTTTTGGGTTCTGGATACGGGACTGTAGGGGTTATGGGTAAGGGAGTTTAGGGGTTACAGGTGAGGGAGTTTAGGGTTTACGGGTAAGGGAGTTTCGGGGTTACGGGTACAGGAGTCTAGGGGTTATGGGTACGGGAGTTTAGGGGTTCCGGGTAAGGGAGTTTAGGGGTTAGGGGTACGGAGGTGTAGGGGTTACGGGTAAGGGAATTTAGGGGTTATGGGCACGGGAGTTTAGGGGTTACAGGTAAGGGAGTTTAGGGGTTATGGGTACGGGAGTTTAGGGGTTACGGGTAAGGGAGTTTAGGGGTTACGGGTAACGGAGTTTAGGGGTTAGGGGTACGGGAGTTTAAGGGTTACGGGTATGGGAGTTTAGGGGTTATGGGTACGGGAGTGTAGGGGCTACGGATTAGGGAGTTTAGGGGTTAGGGGTATGGGAGTTTAGGGGTTACGGGTAAGGGAGTTTCGTGGTTACGGGTAAGGGAGTTTAGAGGTTATGGATATGGGAGTTTAGGGGTTACGGGTAAGGAAGTTTAGGGGTTATGGGTACGGGAGTTTTGGGGTTATGGATACGGGAGTTTAAGGCTTTCGGGTAAGGGAGTTTAGGAGTTGTGGGTACGGGAGTTTAGGGGTTATGGGTACGGGAGTTTAGGGGTTACGGGTACGGGAGTGTAGGGGTTATGGATACGGGAATTTAGGGGTTAAGGGTACAGGAGTTTAGGGATTATGGATACGGGTGTTTAGGGGTTATGGGTCTGGGAGTTTAGGGGTTATGGATCCGGGAGTTTAGGGGTTATGGATACGGGAGTTTAGGGGTTACGGGTACAGGAGTTTAGGGGATAAGGGGTATGGGAGTTTAGGGGTTACGGGTAAGGGAGTTTAGGGTTTACGGGTACGGGAGTTTAGGGGTTACGGGTAAGGGAGTTTAGGGGTTAGTGGTACGGGAGTTTAGGGGTTACGGGTATGGGAGTTTAGGGGTTATGGGTGCGGGAGTTTAGGGGTTACAGGTCAGGGAGTTTAGGGGTTATGGGTACGGGAGTTTAGGGGTTATTGGTAAGGGAGTTGAGGGGTTATGGGTAAGGGAGTTTAGGGGTTAGAGGTACGGGAGTTTAAGCGTTAGGGGTATGGGAGTTTAGGGGTTATGGGTACGGAAGTGTAGGGGTTACGGGTAAGGGAGTTTAAGGGTTAGGGATATGGGAGTTTAGTGGTTACGGGTGCGGGAGTGTAGAGGTTACGGGTAAGGGAGTTATGGGGTTAGTGGTATGGAAGTTTAGGGGTTACGTGTAAGGGAGTTTAGGGGTTATGTGTACGGGAGTTTCGGGGTTACAGGTATGGGAGTTTAGGGGTTATGGGTAAGGGAGTTTAGGGGTTACAGGTCTGGGAGTTTTGGGGTTAGGGGTACGGAAGTTTAGGGGTTACGTGTAAGGGAGTTTAGGGGTTATGTGTACGGGAGTTTTGGGGTTACGGGTCTGGGAGTTTAGGGGTTATGGGTACGGGAGTTTAGTGGTTACGGGTAAGGGAGTTTAGGGGTTACGGGTAAGGGAGTTTAGGGGTTAGGGGTACGGGAGTTTAAGGGTTAGGGGTATGGGAGTTTAGGGGTTACGGGTACGGGAGTGTAGGGGTTACGGGTAAGGGAGTTTAAGGTTTGGTGTATGGGAGTTTAGGGGTTACGGGTACGGGAGTTTAGGAGTTACGGGTAAGGGAGTTTAGGGGCTAGGGGTACGGGAGTTTGGGTGTTATGGATAAGGGAGTTTAGGGGTTACAGATAAGGGAGTTTAGGGGTTACGGTACGGGAGTTTAGTGGTTACAGATAAGGGAGTTTAGGGGTTACGGGTACGGGAGTTTAGGAGTTACGGGTAAGGGAGTTTAGGGGTTAGGGGTACTGGAGTGTAGGGGTTATGGATACGGGAGTTTAGGGGTTATGGGTACGGGAGTTCAGGGGTTATGGATACGGGAGTTTAGGGGTTATGGATACGGGAGTTTAGGGGTTACGGGTACGGGAGTTTAGGGGTTAGGGGTACGCGAGTTTAGGGGTTACGGGTAAGGAAGTTTAGGGGTTACGGGTACGTGAGTTTAGGGGTTACGGGTAAGGGAGTTTAGGGGTTAGGGGTATGGGAGTTTAGGGGTTACGGGTACGGGTGTTATGGGGTTATGGGTACGGGAGATATGGGGTTATGTGTACGGGAGTTTAAGGGTTAGGGGTATGGGAGTTTAGGGGTTATGGGTAAGGGAGTTTAGTGGTTACGGGTAAGGGAGTTTAGGGGTTAGAGGTACGGGAGTTTAAGGGTTAGGGATACGGGAGTTTAGGGGTTAGGCATACGGGAGTTTAGTGGTTATGGATACGGGAGTTTAGGGGTTACGGGTAAGGGAGATGAGGGGTTACGGGTAAGGGAGTTTTTGGGTTATGGATACGGGACTGTAGGGGTTATGGGTAAGGGAGTTTAGGGGTTACAGGTGAGGGAGTTTAGGGGTTACGGGTAAGGGAGTTTAGGGGTTACGGGTACGGGAGTCTAGGGGTTATGGATACGGGAGTTTAGGGGTTACGGCTACGGGAGTTTAGGGGTTATGGATACGGGAGTTTAGGGGTTATGGATACGGGAGTTTAGGGGTTACAGGTAAGGGAGTTTAGGGGTTACGGGTAACGGAGTTTAGGGGTTAGGGGTACGGGAGTTTAAGGGTTACGGGTATGGGAGTTTAGGGGTTATGGGTACGGGAGTGTCGGGGCTACGGGTTAGGGAGTTTAGGGGTTAGGGGTATGGGAGTTTAGGGGTTACGGGTAAGGGAGTTTCGTGGTTACGGGTAAGGGAGTTTAGAGGTTATGGATATGGGAGTTTAGGGGTTACGGGTAAGGAAGTTTAGGGGTTATGGGTACGGGAGTTTTGGGGTTATGGATACGGGAGTTTAAGGCTTACGGGTAAGGGAGTTTAGGAGTTGTGGGTACGGGAGTTTAGGGGTTACGGGTCCGGGAGTGTAGGGGTTATGGATACGGGAATTTAGGGGTTAAGGGTACAGGAGTTTAGGGATTATGGATACGGGAGTTTAGGGGTTATGGGTCTGGGAGTTTAGGGGTTATGGATCCGGGAGTTTAGGGGTTATGGATACGGGAGTTTAGGGGTTACGGGTACAGGAGTTTAGGGGTTAGGGGTACGGGAGTTTAGGGGTTACGGGTAAGGGAGTTTAGGGTTTACGGGTACGGGAGTTTAGGGGTTACGGGTAAGGGAGTTTAGGGGTTAGTGGTACGGGAGTTTAGGGGTTACGGGTATGGGAGTTTAGGGGTTATGGGTACGGGAGTTTAGGGGTTACAGGTCAGGGAGTTTAGGGGTTATGGGTACGGGAGTTTAGGGGTTATGGGTAAGGCTGTTGAGGGGTTATGGGTAAGGGAGTTTAGGGGTTAGAGGTACGGGAGTTTAAGGGTTAGGGGTATGGGAGTTTAGGGGTTATGGGTACGGGAGTGTAGGGGTTACGGGTAAGGGAGTTTAAGGGTTAGGGGTATGGGAGTTTAGTGGTTACGGGTGCGGGAGTGTAGAGGTTACGGGTAAGGGAGTTATGGGGTTAGTGGTATGGAAGTTTAGGGGTTACGTGTAAGGGAGTTTAGGGGTTATGTGTACGGGAGTTTCGGGGTTACAGGTATGGGAGTTTAGGGGTTATGGGTAAGGGAGTTTAGGGGTTACAGGTCTGGGAGTTTTGGGGTTAGGGGTACGGAAGTTTAGGGGTTACAGGTAAGGGAGTTTAGGGGTTATGGGTATGGGAGTTTAGGGGTTACGGGTAAGGGAGTTTAGGGGTTACGGGTAAGGGAGTTTAGGGGTTAGGGGTACGGGAGTTTAAGGGTTAGGGGTATGGGAGTTTAGGGGTTACGGGTACGGGAGTGTCGGGGTTACGGGTAAGGGAGTTTAAGGGTTAGGTGTATGGGAGTTTAGGGGTTACGGGTACGGGTGTTTAGGAGTTACGGGTAAGGGAGTTTAGGGGTTAGGGGTACGGGAGTTTGGGTGTTATGGATAAGGGAGTTTAGGGGTTAGGGGTATGGGAGTTTAGGGGTTACGGGTACGGGAGTTATGGGGTTATGGGTACGGGAGTTATGGGGTTATGTGTACGGGAGTTTAAGGGTTAGGGGTATGGGAGTTTAGGGGTTATGGGTAAGGGAGTTTAGTGGTTACGGGTAAGGGGGTTTAGGGGTTAGAGGTACGGCAGTTTAGGGGTTAGGGATACGGGAGTTTAGGGGTTACGGGTAAGGGAGATGAGGGGTTACGGGTAAGGGAGTTTTTGGGTTATGGATACGGGACTGTAGGGGTTATGGGTAAGGGAGTTTAGGGGTTACAGGTGAGGGAGTTTAGGGGTTACGGGTAAGGGAGTTTAGGGGTTACGGGTACGGGAGTCTAGGGGTTATGGATACGGGAGTTTAGGGGTTACGGCTACGGGAGTTTAGGGGCTATGGATACGGGAGTTTAGGGGTTACGGGTACGGGGGTTTAGGGGTTATGGGTACAGGAGTTTAGGGGTTACGGGTACTGGAGTGTAGGGGTTATGGATACGGGAGTTTAGGGGTTATGGATATGGGAGTTTAGGGGTTACAGGTCAGGACGTTTAGGGGTTATTGGTACGGGAGTTTAGGGGTTATGGATATGGGAGTTTAGGGGTTATGGATACGGGAGATTAGGGGTTATGGGTAAGGGAGTTTAGGGGTTACGGGTACGGGAGTTTTGGGGTTATGGATACGGTAGTTTAGGGGTTATGGATACGGGAGTTTAGGTGTAATGGATACGGGAGTTTAGGAGTTACGGGTACGGGAGTTTAGGGGTTATTGGTACGGGAGTTATGGGGTTATGGATACGGGAGTTCAGGGGTTATAGATACGGGAGTTTAGGGGTTATGGGTACGGGAGTTTAGGGGTTATGGGTACGGGAGTTTAGGGGTTACGGGTACGGGAGTGTAGGGGTTATGGGTACGGGAGTTTAGGGGTTAGGTGTACTGGAGTTTAGGGGTTACGGTTACGGGAGTGTAGGGGTTACGGGTAAGGAAGTTTAAGGGTTAGAGGTATGGGAGTTTAGGGGTTACGGGTAAGGGAGTTTAGTGGTTACAGGTAAGGGAGTTTAGGGGTTAGAGGTACGGGAGTTTAGCGGTTACGGGTAAGGGAGTTTAGGGGTTAGGGGTATGGGAGTTTAGGGGTTATGGGTACGGGAGTTTAGTGGTTACAGGTAAGGGAGTTTATGGGTTATTGTTACGGGAGTTTAGGGGTTACAGGTAAGGGCGTTTAAGGGTTATGGGTAAGGGAGTTTAGGGGTTAGGGGTACGGGAGTTTAAGGGTTAGGGGTATGGGAATTTAGGGGTTACGGGTACGGGAGTGTAGGGGTTATGGGTAAGGGAGTTTAGTGGTTACGGGTGAGGGAGTTTAGGGGTTAGAGGTACGGGAGTTTATGTGTAGGGGTATGGGAGTTTAGGGGTTAGGCGTACGGGAGTTTAGTGGTTATGGATACGGGAGTTTAGGGGTTACGGGTAAGGGAGATTAGGGGTTACGGGTAAGGGAATTTTTGGGTTATGGATATGGGACTGTAGGGGTTATGGGTAAGGGAGTTTAGGGGTTACAGGTGAGGGAGTTTAGGGGTTACGGTAACGGGAGTCTAGGGGTTATGGGTACCGGAGTTTAGGGGTTATGGCTACGGAAGTTTAGGGGTTATGGATCCGGGAGTTTAGGGATTACGGGTACGGGAGTTTAGGGGTTACGGGTACGGGAGTTTAGGGGTTACGGGTACAGGAGTTTAGTGGTTACGGGTACGGGAGTGTAGGGGTTATGGATACGGGAGTTTACTCGTTATGGATACGGGAGTGTAGGGGTTATGGATACGGGAGTCTAGGGGTTACGGGTAAGGGAGTTTAGGGGTTACAGGTCCGGGAGTTTAGGGGTTATGGATACGGGAGTTTAGGGGTTATGGCTACGGGAGTTTAGGGGTTATGGATATGGGAGTTTAGGGGTTACGGGTATGGGAGTTTAGGGGTTACGGGTATGGGAGTTTAGGGGTTACGGGTAAGGGAGTTTAGGAGTTATGGATACGGGAGTTTAAGGCTTAGGGGTACGGGAGTTTAGGGGTTACGGGTACGGGAGTTTAGGGGTTATGGATATGGGAGTTTAGGGGTTACGGGTAAGGAAGTTTAGGGGTTATTGGTACGGGAGTTTAGGGGTTATGGATATGGGAGTTTAGGGGTTACGGGTAAGGGAGTTTAGGGGTGATGGGTACGGGGGTTTAGCGGTTACGGGTACGGGAGTGTAGGGGTTACGGGTTAGGGAGTTTAAGGGTTAGGGGTATGGGAGTTTAGGGGTTATGGGTACAGGAGTTTAGGGGTTATCTGTAAGGGAGTTTAGGGGTTACGGGTGAGGGAGTTTAGGGGTTAGGGATATGGGAGTTTAGGGATTACGGATACGGGAGTTTAGGGGTTATGGGTACGGGAGTTATGGGGTTATGGATACGGGAGTTTAGGGGTTATGGGTACGGGAGTTTAGGGGTTATGGGTACGGGAGTTTAGTTTTTATGGGTACGGGAGTTTAGGGGTTACGGGTACGGGAGTGTAGGGGTTATGGGTACGGGAGTTTAGGGGTTATGTATACGGGCGTTTAGGGGTTATGGGTACGGGAGTTTAGGGGTTATGGATACGGGAGTTTAGGGGTTACGGGTACGGGAGTTTAGGGGTTAGGGGTACGGGAGTTTAGTGGTTACGGGTAAGGGAGTTTAGGGGTTATGGGTAGGGGAGTTTAGGAGTTACGGGTAAGGGAGTTTAGGGGTTAGGGGTACGGGAGTTTAGGGGTTACGGGTAAGGGAGTTTAGGGGTTAGGGGTCCGGGAGTTTAGGGGTTACGGGTAAGGGAGTTTAGGGGTTATGGGTAAGGGAGTTTAAGGGTTAGGGGTATGGGAGTTGAGGGGTTACGGGTAAGGGAGTTTAGTGGTTACGGGTAAGGGAGTTTAGGGGTTAGGGGTCCGTGAGTTTAGGGGTTAGGGGTACGTGAGTTTAGGGTTTATGGATACGGGAATTTAGGGGTTATGGATACGGGAGTTTAGTGGTTATGGATACGGGAGTTTAGGGGTTATGGATACGGGAGTTTAGGGGTTACGGGTACTGTAGTTTAGGGGTTATGGATAAGGGAATTTAGGGATTACGTGTAAGGGAGTTTAGGGGTTACTGGTACGGGAGTTCAGGGGTTCTGGGTACAGGAGTTTAGGGGTTATGAATACGGGAGTTTAGGGGTTACGGGTAAGGGAGTTCAGGGGTTATGGGTTCAGGAGTTTAGGGGTTATGGGTAAGGGAGTTTAGGGGTTACGGGTAAGGGAGTTTAGGGGTTAGGGATGCAGGAGTTTAGGGATTACGGGTACGGGAGTTCAGGGGTTATGGGTACAGGAGTTTAGGGGTTACGGGTAAGGGAGTTTAGGGATTACAGGTCAGGGAGTTTAGGGGTTACTGGTATGGGAGTATAGGGGTTACGGGTAAGGTAGTTTCGGGGTTAGGTGTACGGGAGTTTAGGGGTTATGGGTAAGGGAGTTTAGGGGTTACGGGTACGGGAGTTTAGGGGTTATGGATACGGTAGTTTAGGGGTTATGGATACGGGCGTTTAGGGGTAATGGATACGGGAGTTCAGGGGTTACGGGTACGGGAGTTTAGGGGTTATGGGTACGGGAGTTATGGGGTTATGGATACGGGAGTTTAGAGGTTATGGGTTCGGGAGTTTAGGGGTTATGGATACGGGAGTTTAGGGGTTATGGGTATGGGAGTTTAGGGGTTATGGGTACGGGAGTTTAGGGGTTACGGGTACGGGAGTGTAGGGGTTATGGATACGGGAGTTTTGGGGTTATGTCTACTGGAGTTTAGGGGTTATGGGTACGGGAGTTCAGGGGTTATGGATACGTGAGTTTATGGGTTACGGGTACGGGTGTTTAGGGGTTAGAGGTACGGGAGTTTAGTGGTTACGGGTAAGGGAGTTTAGGGGTTACGGGTACGGGAGTTTAGGAGTTACGGGTAAGGGAGTTTAGGGGTTACAGGTACGGGAGTTATGGGGTTATGGGTACGGGAGTTTAGGGGTTACGGGTAAGGGAGTTAGCGGTGAGGGGTACGGGAGTTTAGGGGTTACAGGTCCGGGAGTTTAGGGGTTATGGATACGGGAGTTTAGGGGTTATGGCTACGGGAGTTTAGGGGTTATGGATATGGGAGTTTAGGGGTTATGGGTAAGGGAGTTTAGGGGTTACAGGTGAGGGAGTTTAGGGGTTACTGGTAAGGGAGTTTAGGGGTTACGGGTACGGGAGTCTAGGGGTTATGGATACGGGAGTTTAGGGGTTACGGCTACGGGAGTTTAGGGGCTATGGATACGGGAGTTTAGGGGTTACGGGTACGGGGGTTTAGGGGTTATGGGTACAGGAGTTTAGGGGTTACGGGTACTGGAGTGTAGGGGTTATGGATACGGGAGTTTAGGGGTTATGGATATGGGAGTTTAGGGGTTACAGGTCAGGACGTTTAGGGGTTATTGGTACGGGAGTTTAGGGGTTATGGATATGGGAGTTTAGGGGTTATGGATACGGGAGTTTAGGGGTTATGGGTAAGGGAGTTTAGGGGTTACGGGTACGGGAGTTTCGGGGTTATGGATACGGTAGTTTAGGGGTTATGGATACGGGAGTTTAGGTGTAATGGATACGGGAGTTTAGGAGTTACGGGTACGGGAGTTTAGGGGTTATTGGTACGGGAGTTATGGGGTTATGGATACGGGAGTTCAGGGGTTATGGATACGGGAGTTTAGGGGTTATGGGTACGGGAGTTTAGGGGTTATGGGTACGGGAGTTTAGGGGTTACGGGTACGGGAGTGTAGGGGTTATGGGTACGGGAGTTTAGGGGTTAGGTGTACTGGAGTTTAGGGGTTACGGTTACGGGAGTGTAGGGGTTACGGGTAAGGAAGTTTAAGGGTTAGAGGTATGGGAGTTTAGGGGTTACGGGTAAGGGAGTTTAGTGGTTACAGGTAAGGGAGTTTAGGGGTTAGAGGTACGGGAGTTTAGCGGTTACGGGTAAGGGAGTTTAGGGGTTAGGGGTATGGGAGTTTAGGGGTTATGGGTACGGGAGTTTAGTGGTTACAGGTAAGGGAGTTTATGGGTTATTGTTACGGGAGTTTAGGGGTTACAGGTAAGGGCGTTTAAGGGTTATGGGTAAGGGAGTTTAGGGGTTAGGGGTACGGGAGTTTAAGGGTTAGGGGTATGGGAATTTAGGGGTTACGGGTACGGGAGTGTAGGGGTTATGGGTAAGGGAGTTTAGTGGTTACGGGTGAGGGAGTTTAGGGGTTAGAGGTACGGGAGTTTAGGTGTAGGGGTATGGGAGTTTAGGGGTTAGGAGTACGGGAGTTTAATGGTTATGGATACGGGAGTTTAGGGGTTACGGGTAAGGGAGATTAGGGGTTACGGGTAAGGGAATTTTTGGGTTATGGATATGGGACTGTAGGGGTTATGGGTAAGGGAGTTTAGGGGTTACAGGTGAGGGAGTTTAGGGGTTACGGGTAAGGGAGTTTAGGGGTTACGGTAACGGGAGTCTAGGGGTTATGGGTACCGGAGTTTAGGGGTTACGGCTACGGAAGTTTAGGGGTTATGGATCCGGGAGTTTAGGGATTACGGGTACGGGAGTTTAGGGGTTACGGGTACGGGAGTTTAGGGGTTACGGGTACAGGAGTTTAGTGGTTACGTGTACGGGAGTGTAGGGGTTATGGATACGGGAGTTTACTCGTTATGGATACGGGAGTGTAGGGGTTATGGATACGGGAGTCTAGGGGTTACGGGTAAGGGAGTTTAGGGGTTACAGGTCCGGGAGTTTAGGGGTTATGGATACGGGAGTTTAGGGGTTATGGCTACGGGAGTTTAGGGGTTATGGATATGGGAGTTTAGGGGTTACGGGTATGGGAGTTTAGGGGTTACGGGTATGGGAGTTTAGGGGTTACGGGTAAGGGAGTTTAGGAGTTATGGATACGGGAGTTTAAGGCTTAGGGGTACGGGAGTTTAGGGGTTACGGGTACGGGAGTTTAGGGGTTATGGATATGGGAGTTTAGGGGTTACGGGTAAGGAAGTTTAGGGGTTATTGGTACGGGAGTTTAGGGGTTATGGATATGGGAGTTTAGGGGTTACGGGTAAGGGAGTTTAGGGGTGATGGGTACGGGGGTTTAGCGGTTACGGGTACGGGAGTGTAGGGGTTACGGGTTAGGGAGTTTAAGGGTTAGGGGTATGGGAGTTTAGGGGTTATGGGTACAGGAGTTTAGGGGTTATCTGTAAGGGAGTTTAGGGGTTACGGGTGAGGGAGTTTAGGGGTTAGGGATATGGGAGTTTAGGGATTACGGATACGGGAGTTTAGGGGTTATGGGTACGGGAGTTATGGGGTTATGGATACGGGAGTTTAGGGGTTATGGGTACGGGAGTTTAGGGGTTATGGGTACGGGAGTTTAGTTTTTATGGGTACGGGAGTTTAGGGGTTACGGGTACGGGAGTGTAGGGGTTATGGGTACGGGAGTTTAGGGGTTATGTATACGGGCGTTTAGGGGTTATGGGTACGGGAGTTTAGGGGTTATGGATACGGGAGTTTAGGGGTTACGGGTACGGGAGTTTAGGGGTTAGGGGTACGGGAGTTTAGTGGTTACGGGTAAGGGAGTTTAGGGGTTATGGGTAGGGGAGTTTAGGAGTTACGGGTAAGGGAGTTTAGGGGTTAGGGGTACGGGAGTTTAGGGGTTACGGGTAAGGGAGTTTAGGGGTTAGGGGTCCGGGAGTTTAGGGGTTACGGGTAAGGGAGTTTAGGGGTTATGGGTAAGGGAGTTTAAGGGTTAGGGGTATGGGAGTTGAGGGGTTACGGGTAAGGGAGTTTAGTGGTTACGGGTCAGGGAGTTTAGGGGTTAGGGGTCCGTGAGTTTAGGGGTTAGAGGTACGTGAGTTTAGGGTTTATGGATACGGGAATTTAGGGGTTATGGATACGGGAGTTTAGTGGTTATGGATACGGGAGTTTAGGGGTTATGGATACGGGAGTTTAGGGGTTACGGGTACTGTAGTTTAGGGGTTATGGATAAGGGAATTTAGGGATTACGTGTAAGGGAGTTTAGGGGTTACTGGTACGGGAGTTCAGGGGTTCTGGGTACAGGAGTTTAGGGGTTATGAATACGGGAGTTTAGGGGTTACGGGTAAGGGAGTTCAGGGGTTATGGGTTCAGGAGTTTAGGGGTTATGGGTAAGGGAGTTTCGGGGTTACGGGTAAGGGAGTTTAGGGGTTAGGGATGCAGGAGTTTAGGGATTACGGGTACGGGAGTTCAGGGGTTATGGGTACAGGAGTTTAGGGGTTACGGGTAAGGGAGTTTAGGGATTACAGGTCAGGGAGTTTAGGGGTTACTGGTATGGGAGTATAGGGGTTACGGGTAAGGTAGTTTCGGGGTTAGGTGTACGGGAGTTTAGGGGTTATGGGTAAGGGAGTTTAGGGGTTACGGGTACGGGAGTTTAGGGGTTATGGATACGGTAGTTTCGGGGTTATGGATACGGGCGTTTAGGGGTAATGGATACGGGAGTTCAGGGGTTACGGGTACGGGAGTTTAGGGGTTATGGGTACGGGAGTTATGGGGTTATGGATACGGGAGTTTAGAGGTTATGGGTTCGGGAGTTTAGGGGTTATGGATACGGGAGTTTAGGGGTTATGGGTATGGGAGTTTAGGGGTTATGGGTATGGGAGTTTAGGGGTTACGGGTACGGGAGTGTAGGGGTTATGGATACGGGAGTTTTGGGGTTATGTCTACTGGAGTTTAGGAGTTATGGGTACGGGAGTTCAGGGGTTATGGATACGTGAGTTTATGGGTTACGGGTACGGGAGTTTAGGGGTTAGGGGTACGGGAGTTTAGTGGTTACGGGTAAGGGAGTTTAGGGGTTACGGGTACGGGAGTTTAGGAGTTACGGGTAAGGGAGTTGAGGGGTTACAGGTACGGGAGTTTAGGGGTTACGGGTAAGGGAGTTAGCGGTGAGGGGTACGGGAGTTTAGGGGTTACGGGTACGGGAATTTAGGGGTTAGGGGTACGGGAGTTTAAGGGTTAGGGGTATGGGAGTTTAGGGGTTATGGGTACAGGAGTTTAGGGGTTATGTGTAAGGGAGTTTAGGGATTACGGGTACGGGAGTTCAGGGGTTATGGGTACAGGAGTTTAGGGGTTATGGGTAAGGGACTTTAGGGGTTACGGGTGAGGGAGTTTAGGGGTTAGGGATACGGGAGTTTAGGGATTACAGGTACGGGAGTTCAGGGGTTATGGGTACAGGAGTTTAGGGGTTACGGGTAAGGGAGTTTAGGGATTACAGGTAAGGGACTTTAGGGGTTACTGGTATGGGAGTATAGGGGTTACGGGTAAGGAAGTTTCGGGGTTAGGTGTACGGGAGTTTAGGGGTTATGGGTAAGGAAGTTTAGGGGTTACGGGTACGGGAGTTTAGGGGTTATGGATACGGTAGTTTAGGGGTTATGGATACGGGAGTTTAGGGGTAATGGATACGGGAGTTTAGGGGTTATGGGTACAGGAGTTTAGGGGTTATGGATACGGGAGTTTAGGGGTTTTGGGTACAGGAGTTTAGGGGTTATGGGTAAGGGAGTTTAGGGGTTATGGGTACAGGAGTTTAGGGGTTACGGGTAAGGGAGTTTAGGGATTACGGGTACGGGAGTTCAGGGTTTATGGGTACAGGGGTTTACGGCTTATGGGTAAGGGAGTTTAGGGATTACAGGTCAGGGAGTTTCGGGGTTACTGCTATGGGAGTATAGGGGTTACGGGGAAGGTAGTTTCGGGGTTAGGTGTCCGGGAGTTTAGGGGTTATGGGTAAGGGAGTTTAGGGGTAATGGATACGGGAGTTTAGGGGTTACGGGTACGGGAGTTTAGGGGTTATGGGTACGGGAGTTATGGGGTTATGGATACGGGAGTTTAGAGGTTATGGGTACGGGAGTTTAGGGGTTATGGGTACGGGTGTTTAGGGGTTACGTGTACGGGAGTTTAGGGGTTACGGGTACGGGAGTTTAGGAGTTACGGGTAAGGGAGTTTAGGGGTTAGGGGTACGGGAGTTTAGGAGTTACTGGTACGGGAGTTCAGGGGTTATGGGTACAGGAGTTTAGTGGTTATGGATACGGGAGTTTAGGGGTTATGGGTACAGGAGTTTAGGGGTTATGGGTACAGGAGTTTAGGGGTTATGTGTAAGGGAGTTTAGGGGTTACGGGTAAGGGAGTTTAGGGATTACAGGTAGGGGAGTTCAGGGGTTATGGGTACAGGAGTTTAGGGGTTATGGGTAAGGGAGTTTAGGGGTTACGGGTAAGGGAGTTTCGGGGTTAGGGATACAGGAGTTTAGGGATTACGGGTACGGGAGTTCAGGGGTTATGGGTACAGGAGTTTAGGGGTTACGGGTACGGGAGTTTAGGAGTTACGGGTAAGGGAGTTTAGGGGTTAGAGGTACGGGAGTTTAGGGGTTACAGGTACGGGAGTTTAGGGGTTATGGGTACGGGAGTTTAGGGGTTACGGGTAAGGGAGTTAGCGGTGAGGGGTACGGGAGTTTAGGGGTTAGGTGTCTGGGAGTTTAGGGGTTACGGGTAAGGGAGTTTAGTGGTTATGGATACGGGAATTTAGGGGTTACGGGTACGGGAGTTTAGGGGTTACGGGTAAGGGAGTTTAGTGGTTATGAATACGGGAGTTTAGGGGTTACGGGTACGGGAGTTTAGGGGTTATGGCCACGGGAGTTTAGGGGTTACTGGTACTGGAGTGCAGGAGTTATGGATACGGGAGTTTAGGGGTTACGGGTACGGGAGTTTAGGGGTTACGGGTAAGGGAGTTTAGTGGTTATGGATACAGGAGTTTAGGGGTTACGGGTACGGGAGTTTAGGGGTTACGGGTAAGGGAGTTTGGTGGTTACGGGTAAGGGAGTTTAGGGGTTACTGGTACGGGAGTTTAGGGGTTACGGGTACAGGAGTTTAGGGGTTATGGATACGGGAGTTTCGGGGTTACGGGTACGGGAGTTTAGGGGTTACGGGTAAGGGAGTTTGGGGATTTCGGGTAAGGGAGTTTAGGGGTTACAGGTAAGGGAGTTTAGGGGTTACTGGTATGTGAGTTTAGGGGTTACGGGTAAGGGAGTTTATGGGTTAGGGGTACGGGAGTTTAGGGGTTACGGGTAAGGGAGTCTAGAGGTTATGGGTACGGGAGTTTAGGGGTTATGGATATGGGAGTGCAGGAGTTACGGGTACGGGTGTTTAGGGGTTAGGGGTACAGGAGTTTCGTGGTTACTGGTACGGGAGTTTAGGGGTTACTGGTACGGGAGTCTAGGGGTTACTGGTACGGGAGTCTAGGGGTTACGGGTAAGGGAGTTTATGGGTTACGGGTAAGGGAGTCTAGGGGTTATGGGTACGGGAGTTTAGGGGTTACTGGTACGGGAGTTTAGGGGTTACTGGTACGGGAGGTTAGTGGTTGCGGGTACGGGAGTTTAAGGGTTACGGTTAAGGGAGTTTAGGGGTTACGGGTAAGGGAGTTTAGCGGTTATGGGTACGGGAGTTTAGAGGTTTTGGGTACGGGAGTTTAGGAGTTACGGGTAAGGGAGTTTAGGGGTTATTGGAGTTTAGGGGTTATGGTTAGGGAAATTTAGGGGTTACGGTTACAGGAGTTTAGGGATTACAGGTACTGGAGTTTAGGAATTACGTGTATGTAAGTTTAGGGGTTACGGGTATGGGAGTTTAGGGGTTACGGGTAAGGGAGTTTAGGGGTTATGGGTGTGTTGGGGTTATGGGTGTGTAGGGGTTATGGGTACGGGAGTGAAAGGGTTATGGTTCTGTTACTAAACTCGTAATCCAGGGAGCTGAAGTAATTTAATTCAGTTTTTTTTTAATCTGGAAATTAAAAGCAATCGGCATTCAAACTGACCATGCGGCTGTTGGATTGTCGTAAAGCTCTCCTGGTTCAGGGAAGGAAACCTGCCGTCCTTACCTAGTCTGGGCCTATATGTTATTCCAATCCCGCACCATCATGGTTGATTTTAGTGAGCTCCTCTCTGTAACTCGAGGCATGAGAAGGGCACCCTTTCCATCAGCTAGAGGTGACTTTCTTCCTGAGCTATCTGAGGGACACCTGCAATAGTATAACACCTATCAGCCGAACACTCCTGTGGATCAGGCCCCAGCTCACTGTGACGGCGCTTCTCTTACCTTATCACTCTGTAGATTGATGGCTGCTGGCGCCTCATTAATCAGATACTACAAGACACTCCTGCTGCCACCATAAGCAGCAAAATGAAGAGGCTTTAGGCACCTCTGTTGGAGAAAAGCATAAAGGTTAATAATACGGCAAGTGTATTAATACAAGAAGGTTACTTCTACAGGCACATCGACAGAATGGGCGCATTGACAGAACGGGCACTTTGATATGATGGACAAGTGTGAATGGATGGGGGTTGACTGTTTATGGAGTACTGAGATAAAAACAACATTTTATCCTGTACCCAATTAGGTAAGGACTGGTTGCACACCGCACCGAGCCAAACCGCACCGAGCCAAACCAGAGTAAAACCGCACTGAGCCAAACCAGAGCCAAACCGCACCAAGTAAAACCACACCAAGCTAAACCAGAGCCAAACCGCACCAAGCCAGACCGCACTGAGCCAAACCGCACCAAGTCAAACCGCACAGAGCCAAACCGCACCAAGTCAAACCGCACCGAGCCAAACCAGAGCCAAACCGCACCAAGCCAGACCGCACCGAGCGAAACCAGAATCAAACCGCACCGAATCAAACCAGAGCCAAACCGCACAGAGCCAAACCACACCGAGCCAAACCAGAGCCAAACCGCACAGAGCCAAACCACACCGAGCCAAACCGCACCAAGACAAATCAGAGCCAAACCGCACCGAGCCAAACCAGAGCCAAACTGCGCTGAGCCAAACTGCCCCGAGTCAAACCAGAGTCAAACCGCACTGAGTCAAACTGCACCAAGCCCTCAACTTGAACATGCTCAATCCCGCAGTCTCTCCAGGTGAATCTGTTAGGTTAAGCACACATCCATCCATTAATCTCCTCCCACAGACCATGTATCTCTACTCTATCATGAACTCTACCCACCCATTGAATCTCCTGAGGGACTGCATTAAGAGTCTGGGTCTAGCTCATTTCCTTGGCCATGCTGTGAGGTGTTGACAGCAGGTTTGCTGCTATACAAGGTAAACAGTGTATCCCCCCTCCCTCCCCTCACCCTGCCCTCCCATCCCCTCCCCTCCCCTCAGCGTGTCAGCAACTGAAGGCGATCACAGGGCTGAAAATATTAAAATGTTCCCTTTCTCAGGACAGTCATCACGCACGCTGACAGCAGTATTTAAATATTGGGAAACAACAGCAACTTCTCTCCTATTGGGCAGTAAGGGTGACTTCCTTCCTATTGGACATTAAAGGGGATTCCCCCCGCTATTGGACAGTAACGGCGGGTCCCTTCCTATTGGACAGTCAGGGTGACCCATTGCCCTTTGGACAGCAAGGATGACTACCTTCCCATTGGACAGTGCAGGTGAGTCTCCTCCTATCGGACAGTAAAGGGGATTCCACCTCAATTGGAAGTAAAAGCCCATAGCTCACCTCTGAAACACTAAAAGCCAATCTGTTGTATTTAATCCAAAAGGTAACTTACTTTGTTTTTCCTCAGTACATCAGCCCCTGCTCCGACCAGCACGCACACCATCTCCAGGTGCCGTCTTTGCAGCATAATGCAGATCCGAGTTCAAGTGCTAAAAGACAGAAACCATTTCACTGAAATGAATCACACCCTCAGCCCAGACACACATCAATCTCCAGCTACACGCTAACAGCGAGTAACACATGCAGTGAGTATTGATGGGTGTGAGCAGTGTCACTACACACAGTGACAGGTGTGAGCGGTGTCACTACACACAGTGACAGGTGTGAGCAGTGCCACTATACACAGTGACTGGTGTGAGCGGTGTCACTACACACAGTGACAGGTGTGAGCGGTGTCACTACACACAGTGACAGGTGTGAGCAGTGCCACTACACACAGTGACTGGTGTGAGCCGTGTCACTACACACAGTGACAGGTGTGAGCGGTGTCACTACACACAGTGACAGGTGTGAGCAGTGCCACTACAGGCAGTGACGGGTGTGAGCGGTGCCACTACAGGCAGTGACGGGTGTGAGCAGCGCCACTACAGGCAGTGACGGGTGTGAGCGGTGCCACTACAGGCAGTGACGGGTGTGAGCGGTGCCACTACAGGCAGTGACGGGTGTGAGCAGCGCCACTACAGGCAAGTCACTACACACAGTGACAGGTGTGAGCGGTGTCACTACACACAGTGACAGGTGTGAGCAGTGCCACTACAGGCAGTGACGGGTGTGAGCGGTGTCACTACACACAGTGACGGGTGTGAGCGGTGCCACTACTGGCAGTCACAGGTGTGAGCAGTGCCACTACAGGCAGTGACGGGTGTGAGCAGTGCCACTACAGGCAGTGACTGGTGTGAGCAGTGCCACTACAGGCAGTGACGGGTGTGAGCGGTGTCACTACACACAGTGACAGGTGTGAGCAGTGCCACTACAGGCAGTGATGGGTGTGAGCGGTGTCACTACACACAGTGACGGGTGTGAGCGGTGCCACTACAGGCAGTGACGGGTGTGAGCAGTGCCACTGCACACAGTGACAGGTGTGAGCAGTGCCACTGCACACAGTGACAGGTGTGAGCAGTGCCACTACACACAATGACAGGTGTGAGCAGTGCCACTACACACAGTGACAGGTGTGAGCAGTGTCACTACACACAGTGACTGGTGTGAGCAGTGTCACTACACACAGTGACTGGTGTGAGCAGTGTCACTACACACAGTGACTGGTGTGGGCGGTGTCACTACATACCATCCTTTCTCCCCTAGGCAGGAGCCACTCCATCTGACAAAGGGCAGGGCTATGGATGAGGAAAGTGGATTTATGCAGAAGCTCAGCCATGACCTTACTGAATGACGGAGCAGGTTCGAGGAGCCTTATTGCCTACTCCTGCTCCTATTTCTTATGTTATTATGAATGAGCCCAGCTCAGGGTCTGGTCCTTCCTTCACTGCCAGCCTATTCAGTGATGCCAGCGATCACTTACACCAGAGCTCGCACTGAGCAGCAGTTCGACACCAGCACTGCGGTGGGTCTGCTTGGCAACGTGTTGGAAGAGGTAACCCTTGACCTCTTTCTAAGTCTCCAGGTATATTTAAACAGGGAGATAGAACAACTGCAGGCAACTATAGACCAGTTAGCTTAACGTCAGTGGTAGGAAAGATAATGGAATCTTAACTCAAAGCTGTAATAGAAAAACTTTTAGAAACCGAAAATATAACAAAGAATAGTCAGAACAGATCCCAAAAGGGAAGATCATGCTTGACCAACCTTACTGAATTCTTTGAAGTAACAGAAATGGTAGATATGGGTAATGCAGTAAACATAATATATTTGGATTTTCAAAAAACCTTTGACAAGTTACTTCATAGTAGACTCTTGACTAAGGTTAGAACATGTGGAGTCAGGGGACAAGTAGCAGAATGGATAGCAAGCTGGCAACAAAACAAAATAAAGAGCAGGGATTCGGAGCAGTGCGAGTCCGGGGAGTCGTCGAAGGCCTATAAAAGGCCCAACGTCGTCGGGAGGCGGGAGTTCGGAGCAGCGTGAGTCCGGGGAGTCAGAAGGCCTATAAAAGGCCCAACGTCATCGGGAGGTGGGAGTTCGGAGCAGCACTAGTCCGGAGAGTCGGGAGGCCAGCTGGTGCCAGTGCAGGGGCAGAAGGTAAACAAAGAAGTGGAAAGAAATCGAAAGGTGACGTCACAGCCAAGTGGGTAAGTGATTGGCTGGTGATTGGTGAGTAGTTTTTCTTTTTCTTTTCCCTATCAGTAGATAACTTTTATCATTGTTGTTGCCAAATTAAGTTAATCTAAGGGTTAAGTCATGGCAGGAGAGCTCAAACACGTGTTATGCTCCTCCTGTGCTATGTGGAAACTCAGGGACGCTTCCAGTGTCCCTGACGACTACATGTGCGGGAAGTGTATCCTGCTACAGCTCCTGACAGACCGCATTGCGGCACTGGATCTGCAGGTGGATTCACTCTGGAGCATCCGCAAAGCTGATAATGTCGTGAATAGCACGTTTAGTGAGTTGGTCTTACCGCAGGTAAAGGTTACACAGACAGATAGGGAATGGATGACCAACAGGAAGAGCAGTGGAAGGAAGATAGTTCAGAGGTCCCCTGCAGTCATCCCCCTCCAAAACAGATACACCACTTTGGGTATTGTTGGGGGGGATGACTCATCAGGGCAGGGCAGCAGCAGCCAAGTCCATGGCACCGTGGGTGGCTCTGCTGCACAGGAGGGCAGGAAAAAGAGTGGGAGAGCTATAGTGGTAGGGGATTCTATTGTAAGGGGAATAGATAGACGTTTCTGCGGCCGCAATCAAAACTCCAGGATGGTATGTTGCCTCCCTGGTGCAAGGGTCAAGGGTGTCTTGGAGCGGTTGTAGGACATTTTGAAGGTGGAGGGTGAAAAGCCAGTTGTCGTGGTGCATATAGGTACCAACGATATAGGTAAAAAATGGGATGCGGTCCTACAAGCTGAATTTAGGGAGCTAGGAGTTAAATTAAAAAGTAGGACCTCAAAGGTAGTAATCTCAGGATTGCTACCAGTGCTACGTGCTAGTCAGAGTAGAAATCGCAGGATAGCTCAGATGAATACGTGGCTTGAGGAGTGGTGCAGAAGGGAGGGATTCAAATTCCTGGGACATTGGAACCAGTTCTGGGGGAGGTGAGACCAGTACAAACCGGACGGTCTGCACCTGGGCAGGACCGGAACCAATGTCCTAGGGGAGTGTTTCCTCGTGCTGTTGGGGAGGGGTTAAACTAATATGGCAGGGGGATGGGAACCTATGCAGGGAGACAGAGGGAAGTAGAATAGGGGCAGAAGCAAAAGATAGAAAGAAGAAAAGTAAAAGTGGAAGGCAGAGAAATCCAAGGCAAAAATCAAAAAGGGCCACATTGCAGCAAAATTCTAAAAGGGCAAAGTCTGTTAAAAAGCCAAGCCTAAAGGCTTTGAGCCTCAATGCGAGGAGTATTCGTAATAAGGTGGACGAATTAACCGCACAGGCAGCAATTAATGAATATGATATAATTGGCATCACGGAGACATGGCTCCAGGGTGACCAAGGCTGGGAACTCAACATCCAGGTGTATTCAACATTCAGGAAGGTTAGACAGAAAGGAAAAGGAGGTGGGGTAACGTTGCTGGTTAAAGAGGAAATTAACGCAATAGTAAGGAAGGACATTAGCTTGGATGATGTGGAATCAGTATGGGTGGAGCTGCAGAATACCAAAGGGCAGAAAATGCTAGTGGGAGTTGTGTACAGACCACCAAACAGTAGTAGTGAGGTTGGGGACAGCATCAAACAAGAAATTAGGGATTCATGCAATAAATGTACAGCAGTTATCATGGGCGACTTTAATCTACATATAGATTGAACTAACCAAACTGGTAACAATACGGTGGAGGAGGATTTCCTGGAGTGTATTAGGGATGGTTTTCTGGACCACTATGTCGAGGAACCAACTAGAGGGCTGGCCATCCTCGACTGGGTGATGTGTAATGAGAAAGAACTAATTAGCAATCTTGTTGTGCGAGGCCCCTTGGGGAAGAGTGACCATAATATTGTAAAATTCTTTATAAAGATGGAGAGTGACACAGTTAATTCAGAGACTAGGGTCCTGAACTTAAGGAAAGATAACTTTGATGGTATGAGATGTGAATTGGCTAGTTTAGACTGGCAAATGATACTTAAACGGTTGACAGTGGATAGGCAATGGCAGACATTTAAGGATCACAAGGGTGAACTTCAACAATTGTACATCCCTGTCTGGAGTAAAAATAAAACGGGGAAAGTAGCTCAACCGTGGCTAACAAGGGAAATAAAGTACAGTGTTAAATCCAAGGAAGAGGCATATAAATTGGCCAGAAAAAATAGCAAACCTGAGGATGGGAGAAATTTAGAATTCAGCAGAGTAGGACAAAGGGTTTAATTAGGAGGGGGAAATAGAGTATGAGAGGAAGCTTGCCGGGAACATAAAAACTGACTGCAAAAGCTTCAATAGATATGTGAAGAGAAAAAGATTAGTGAAGACAAACGTAGGTCTCTTGCAGTGAGGTTCAGGTGAATTTATAATGGGGAACAAAGAAATGGCAGACCAGTTGAACAAATACTTTGGTTCTGTCTTCACGAAGGAAGACACAAATAACCTTCCAGAAGTACTAGAGGACCGAGGGTCTCGTGAGAAGGGGCAACTGAAAGATATCCTTATTAGGTGGGAAATTGTGTTAGGGAAATTGATTGGATTGAAAGCCGATAAATCCCAGGGGTCTGATAGTCTGCATCCCAGAGTACTTAAGGAAGTGCCCTAGAAATAGTGGATACATTGGTGATCATTTTCCAACAGTCTATCGACTCTGGATCAGTTCCTATGGACTGGAGGGTAGCTAATGTAACACCACTTTTTAAAAAAGGAGGGAGAGAGAAAGCGGGTAATTATAGACCAGTTAGCCTGACATCAGTAGTGGGGAAAATGTTGGAATCAATTATTAAACGTGAAATAACAGCGCATTTGGGAAGCAGTGACAGGATCGGTCCAAGTCAACAGGGATTTATGAAAGGGAAATCATGCTTGACAAATCTTCTGGAATTTTTTGAGGATGTATCTAGTAGAGTGGACAAGGGAGAACCAGTGGATGTGGTGTGTTTGGACTTGCAAAAGGCTTTTGACAAGGTCCCACACAAGAGATTGGTGTGCAAAATTAAAGCACATGGTATTGGGGGTAATGTACTGACGTGGGTAGAGAACTGATTGGCAGACAGGAAGCAGAGAGTTGGTATAAATGGGTCCTTTTCAGAATGGCAGGCAGTGACTAGTGGGGTGCCGCAGGGCTCAGTGCTGGGACCCCAGCTATTTACAATATACATTAATGATTTGGATGAAGGAATTGAGTGTAATATCTCCAAGTGTGCAGATGACACTAAGCTGGGTGATGGTGTGAGCTGTGAGGAGGATGCTAAAAGGCTGCAGGGTGACTTGGACAGGTGAGGTGAGTGGGCAAATGCATGGCAGATGCAGTATAATGTGGATAAATGTGAGGTTATCCACTTTGGTGGTAAAAATAGAGAGACAGACCATTATCTGAATGGTGACAGATTAGGAAAAGGGGAGGTGCAACAAGACTTGGGTGTCATGGTTCATCAGTCATTGAAAGTTGGCATGCAAGTACAGCAGGCAGTGAAGAAGGCAAATGGTATGTTGGCCTTCATAGCTAGGGGTTTTGAGTATAGGAGCAGGAAGGTCTTACTGTAGTTGTACAGGGCCTTGGTTGGGCCTTACCTGGAATATTGTGTTCAGTTTTGGTCTCCTTATCTGAGGAAGGACGTTCTTGCTATTGAGGGAGTGCAGCGAAGGTTCACCAAACTGATTCCCATATGAGGAGAGACTGGATCAACTGGGCCTTTATTCACTGGAGTTTAGAAGGATGAGAGGGGATCTCATAGAAACATATAAAATTCTGATGGGACTGGACAGGTTAGATGCAGGAAGAATGTTCCCGCTGTTGGGGAAGTCCAGAACCAGGGGACACAGTCTAAGGATAAGGGGTAAGCCATTTAGGACTGAGATGAGGAGAAACTTCTTCACTCAGAGTTGTTAACCTGTGGAATTCCCTACCGCAGAGTTGTTGATGGCAGTTCATTAGATATATTCACGAGGGAGTTAGATATGGCCCTTACGGCTAAAGGGGTCAAGGGGTATGGAGAGAAAGCAGGAAAGGGGTACTGAGGTGAATGATTAGCCATGATCTTATTGAATGGTGTTGCAGGCTCGAAGGGCCGAATGGCCTACTCCTGTACCTATTTTCTATGTTTCTATGTTTCTAAAGGTACTCAGGCTGGCAAAAGGTGGGAAGTGGTGTTCTACAAGGATCGGTGCTGGGACCACTGTTTACCATTTACATAAATGATTTGGACTCAAGAATCAGAAGTACAATTTCAAAGTTTGCAAATGACACCAAATTGAGGGGTGTAAGTAACAGAGGAGTTATTTGACAAAATATTGGAAGGCATTAATAAACCTGCAGAATGGGTGTGTAATTGGCAAATTAACTTCAATATGGCCAAGTGTGAGCTGGAATATTTTGGTAGGCAATATAAGGAGGCCACATACACTTTGGAAAATAAATGTCTAAATGAGGTAGAGGAGCAGAGGGATCTGGGGGTAGAGACACAAATCACTAAAAGTTACGACGCAATTTAATAAGGCCATAAAAAAGCAAACCAAGCACTCGGGTTCATTTCTAAAGGGATAGAATTGAAAAGCAGAGAAGTTATGTTTAACTTGTACAGAACTTTAGTTAGTCCACACAGAGTACTGTGAACAGTTCTGGTCTTCATATTAGAAAAAGGATATAGAGGCACTGGAGAAGGTGCAAGAAACGATTTACTAGACTGATACCAGAACTGAGAGGTTATACTTATCAGGAAAGTTTGAACAGGCTGGGGTTCTTTTATTTAGAAAAAAGACAGAGGGGTGACCTGATCAAGGTCTTCAAGATTACAAAAGGATTTGATGGGGTAAAATTAGAGAAGATTTTTTTTTAATTTCAAAATATATTTTATTCATATAAAAATTTGCACAATACATTGGAAAGCAGTTCAGTACATTTGGATGCGGCCTGCAATTCCATACAATACATTTGGATGCTGACGGCAGTTCCGTTCAATACATTTGCAAGCTTTACATTTCGAGGTACAATTCAGTACAATCCAGGATACATTGTAATACAGTCATCAAATTACGTTACATGTGGCACTATACGGTACACGGAATGGGTGAGGGTACAGTTACTTTTCTTTGCAACATACATTACTAAACAGAACTTGCATTATACATGGCACTACATAGGTGTTTTCAGATCATGGTGCTCTAAGTATACAAAAGGTTTACAAATACAGCCCGGGGGGAGTTTTATACTAATTCCAGCCCCTGGGTTTACCGTGGCAGAAGGGCTTTAAACTGTGGCCCTTCCCCACCGTGCCTTTGCGGCGACTGCACCAATTTTTAGTGCGTCCCTCAGCAAGTAATCCTGGATCTTGGATTGCACCAGTCTGCAACACGCAGACGTTGACATCTCCTTGCTCTGGAAGACCAGCAAGTTTCGGCAAGACCAAAGGGCGTCTTTCACCGAGTTGATGGCCCTCCAGCAGCAGGTGATGTCTGTCTCGGTGTGTGTCCCTGGGAACAGTCCGTAGAGCACAGAGTCCTGTGTTACGGAGCTGCTTGGGATGAACCTCGACAGCAACCACTGCATCTCCATCCAGACCTGCCTTGCAAAGGGACAATCCTGAAGGAGATGGATGACAGTCTCGTCCGCACCACAGCCAACTCGGGGGCAGAGTGCCGTGTCTCTGAAACCCCAGCTGTGCATGAAGGATCTGACGGGTAGGGCCCTCCTCACCGCCAACCAAGCTACATCTTGGTGCTTGTGTGAAAGCTCTGGCGATGAGACGTTCTGCCAAACGAGTTCGACAGTCTGCTCGGGGAACCACCCGACAAGGTCCACCCTCTCCTTCTTTCGTAGGGCGTCTAGGACCTTACGTACCGACCACTGCTTTATGGCCTTGTGGTCAAAGAGTTTTTTTTCTGTAAAACTTTTCCATGAAGGACAGGTGGACAGGCATGGTCCAACTGGTGGGGGCGTTTCGCGGTAGCGTGGGCCAGACCCATCCTTCGCAACATCGAGGACAGATAGAACCTCAGCACGTAGTGACACTTGGTGTTTGCGTACCAGGGGTCTGTGCACAGCTTGATACAGCCGCACACAAAGGTGGCCATCAGGATGAGGGCTGTTATGTAATGATGTGTGTATCGTCCCAGTACCTTAAATGTATTGTAAGTACTGTGCCACACCACAGAGGGCGCTGCAGTGGGAAACCCTGGTAGTACCTGGAACAAGGGCTATATAAGGCTGACCACCACACCTGAGAGGCACTCTGGAGCTGAACAATAAAGGACGAAGGTCACAACAGTTAGACTTACACCAGACCGTGTGGAGTCAATGATTTGTGTGCTACATACACCACATTGGCAACGAGGAAGCGGACGAACTCCACGCAACCATGGCTACTCTGGGCTCGCGAAAGGATTTTACCGTGGGCAATGATTGGGAGGCCTTTACGGAAAGGCTCGAGTACTACTTCACAGCAAATGACCTGACGGAGGACACATACGCAATGAGAGAGAAGCGTAAGGCGATATTGCTCTCCAGTTGTGGAGATGAGGTTTACTGTCTCGTCAGGGATTTGCTGGCACCCGGGAGCACCAGAGACAAGTCATACGAGGAGCTGACTGAACTCATTCGTGACCAGTTGAAACCGAAGGAGAGCATCCTCACGGCCAGATACAAATTCTACCATCACTGCAGATCTGAGGGCCAGGATGTCACCAAATATGCTGCAGACCTCAGGAGACTCGCGGCGCCGTGTGATTTTGGGGCACACCTTGATGAGGCTTTGCGGGACGTTTTCGTTATGGGGATTGGCCACGAGGGCCTCCTTCACAAGCTGTTAGCCACGGAACCCACAGTCGCTCTGACAAAGGCCATCGCCATCAGCCGGGTATATATGACCTCGACTTGCAGCACCAAGCAAATGATCCACACAGTCTCGAACCCGGCAGGCACTGTCCACAGGATAGCGCCCACCACGGACAAAACTGCAGAACGTGGCTCTGCCCGGGGCAGAGAGCACGGACCTCGGGATCCTGGAGCTCAGAGTCTGCCGAAGGGACCAATCAAGCAGAACCATGCTGGCGCTGTGGAGGAAGCCATGGGGCTCACCGGTGCAGGTTTGCAGAGTATACGTGCAATACCTGCCACGTTAAAGGCCACCTTCAGCGTATGTGTAAAAGAAATCGGACTCACCATGTGGCTGAGGAGATGGGGGATGATCCACTGTTCAGCAAGGAGCAGGTAGAAGAAGATGAGGTGCTTGGACTGTACACGTGCACCGACGATTCGCCCCCAGTGATAAGTGAAGTAAAAATCAACGGAGTCCCATTGAGTATGGAAGTGGACACGGGCTCGGGTCCGTCGTTGATGAGTCAGAGAACTTTTGATAAACTGTGGATTAACCCAGTTGCACGACCCAAGCTGGTCCCAGTCACGGCGAAGCTGCGTACCTACACCAGGGAACTGATACCTGTTCTCGGCAAAGCGATGGTGCAGGTATCCCACCGGGACGAGACGCACGCTTTACCTTTGTGGGTCGTTGCAGGCGATGGGCCGACACTCCTCGGCCGGAGGTGGATGGGGACGGTCCGTGGGAGCTGGGAAGACTTCATCACTCCACAGGCTGCTGCTCCCCGGGGTGCTGCCGTGCCCCGGGTCCCCAGAGAGCAGCGCCGACCGAGCTGGAGCTGCAGCCTCAATCCCCCCACAGGCAAGTCCCAGGCCCGAATCTCACACAGAGACCCTGCAGCCTTAATCCCCACAGGCAAGTCCCAGGCCCTGACCTCAGGCCCAGAGATCCCGCAGCCCCAGCCCCCACAGGCAAGCAGCTCTGCACAGAGGGGCCCAAGGTGGGGTGGGGGTTGAACCGGCGGGACGCTGCGGGCGGGGTGCTGAGGGATCCAGGGGCCGGCGGATCGCAAGAGCCCCGCAGAGCAGCTGTTAGTGTCGGGCGGCGGCAGCAGCTGGAGGTCGGGGGCTACGGAGGCCGCGAGGGACGCGGCAAGTGCGGCCGCTGGACAGGCCACGACGGCCGCAGGAGAGGCGGCAAGTCAGGTGGCAGCGGAGGGGAGCAGAGGCTGCGACGGCGGAGAAGAAGATGGCGGCGGCATCGTGTCGGAGCTGCAGAGCATCAAAGATGGCGGTGCCCAAGGAGAAGCCTTGTGGAATCCTCCTGCATCAAAGATGGCGCCTTAAAGAGGAAATGCACCTGGGAGTCTTAAAAGGGCCTTTCAAAGAGGTGGTCCCCACAAAGGACTTCTGTTTGGCAGAGCGAGTCTAAAATGAGCTATGTTAGTGAATTTATAATAAGAATTACTTTTTTTTATGCTGAATGGCCACTGTATTTATGTAAAATAATGGATGAAGTACAATTAATGATAACGGCTAACAAGGAAATCAAGGTTCCGCTACCAGTCAATAACCAGTTAATGTACCAGATAAAATGTACCATACTAACGCACTGTCTATGCCCACCTGCCTTCCGTTGGAGAAGTGTGATGTTATGTAATGATGTGTGTATCGTTGTCCTGCGTCCAGGTGGAGAGGGGGGGGGAAGGGGATGTTATGTAATGATGTGTGTATCGTCCCAGTACCTTAAATGTAATGTAAGTACTATGCCACACCACAGAGGGCGCTGCGGTGGGAAACCCTGGTAGTACCTGTAACAGGTGCTATATAAGGCTGACCACCACACCTGGGAGGCACTCTGGAGCTGAACAATAAAGGACGAAGGTCACAGCAGTTGGACTTACACCAGACCGTGTGGAGTCAGTGATTTGTGTGCTCCATACACCACAAGGGCCACGTTCGGAACATCCTTTCCTCCACTGTCCAGAGATTTGTACATCGTGTCTCTGTGGACACGTTCCATTGTGGACCTCCAGACAAAGTGGAAGACGGCCCGGGTGACTGCCGCGGCACAGGAGCGAGAAATGGGCCAGACCTGTGCCGCGTACAGCAACCCCGAGAGCACCTCACTCCTGATGACCAGGTTCTTTCCTGCAATGGAGAGGGAGCGCAGCTTCCACCATCCCAGTTTTTGTTTCACTTTGGCGATACGCTCTTCCCAGTTTGTGGTGCACGCCAGGTCGGCTCCGAACCATATTCTCAACACCTTCAGGTAATCTGGCTTAACGGTGAAGGGAATAAAGGATCGGTCGGCCCAGTTGCCAAAGAACATGGCTTCACTTTTTCTGCGATTGACCTTCGTTCCCGAGGCCAGTTCAAACTGGTCGCAGATTGTGAGCAATCTGCGGATCGACTGCGGATCCGAGCAATAGATGGCGACGTCGTCCACGTACAAGGAGGTCTTGACCTGAGCGCCTCCGCTGCCTGGGATCGTCACCGCTCTAATGCCCACATCCTTCCTGATGGACTTGGCAAAGGGCTCGATACAGCACACAAACAAGACAGAGGAGAGAGGACAGCCTTGCCTGACTCCAGATCTGATCAGAAAGCTTTCAGTTTCTCACCGGTTGATTAGAATTGCACTACTGATGTCTGTGTAGAGCAGCTGGACCCAATTGCGGATACCCTCCCCAAACCCCATTTTGGAGAGCACGTCCATCAGGTACGAGTGCGATATCCTATCAAAGGCCTCCTGTCCCGCACATAGGCGATCGTACCCCTGAGTAGGGCCAGGCTATCAGAGATCTTCCTGCCGGGGACAGCGCAGGTCTGGTCCGGGTGAATCACCAGCTCAAGAGCAGACTTGACCCTGTTGGCGATGACCTTTGACAGGATCTTGTAGTCCACATTGAGCAGCGAAATGGGCCGCCAGTTTTTGATTTCCTCCCTCTCCCCCTTCTGCTTGTAGATGAGGGTGATAATGCCTTTCCTCGTCGATTCTGACATACTGCCGGCCAGAAGCATACCCTTGTACACTTCCAGCAGGTCTGGGCCTATCCAGTCCCACAGAGCCAAATACAACTCGACCGGTTAGCCATCACTTCCGGGAGTTTTATTCATCTCGAAGGACCGGACAGCCTTTGTCAGCTCGTCCAGAGTTAGTGGGTGGTCCAGACTCTCCCGCTCGCTGTCATCGAAGACCTCTGAGATAGACGACAGGAAAGACTGGGAGGCCGCGCGGTCTGTGAGTTTGACATCATACAGCCTGGCATAGAAGGATTTACTGATCCTCAGCATATCAGGCTGTGAAGACATCACAGAACCGTCTTCTTCCTTTAGGCTGGTGATCACAGAGCTCCCCCTGTGTACCTTTTGGAACGCGAACACGTCTCATCCTGCTCGACGGAGTGGACTCTGGAGCGGAAGATGATTTTGGAGGACGCTGAGACAAAGTGCGAGGCTTGCTGGCCCTTCACCTCTTCGAGTTCCTCCGCGACATTGACCCCCATCGACTGCAGCAGGAGCAGGTTTTGCATGCTCTTCTGGAGCTGGGACAATTGATATGTCCTTACTATACAGTATAAATGCACACGAGGCCCATACTTGAGAGAAGGTCACTCTTGACCAGTAACCATTATTAGCCAGCACTGAAGTGATGAAGGTGAGTGGAGCTTCCCCTTCTATACCTGAAAGTCCAGGTTAGGAGTGTCTCCCACAAGTTCACCACCTAGTGGTCAATCTTCTCACGTGTACAATTTAGTTCAGTTTATACATGGGTTACAATGACAGTTAAATACATGACATCACCTCCCCCCAAAGTCTTATTGGGATCACAGGTTAAGTCTCTGGTGGTTTACGCTCCCTTGTAGAGCACCTGAGTTGGGACTCCGGTTGTTGGGCGCTGGCCTGAGTGTCTGCTGTTTGCGGTGCCTCAGGCCTGTCCGGACTGCCCACAGTGACTGGGCTCTCCTCCGCTTGGTTCCGGTGTTCGGTCACCTGTGGAGGAGTGAACTCTACATCGTGTTCTTCCTCTGCTTCTTCTATGGGGTTGCTGAACCTCCTTTTTGTTTGATCCACGTGTTTGTAGCAGATTTGCCCATTGGTAAGTTTAACTACCAGAATCCTATTCCCCTCTTTGGCAATCACAGTGCCTGCAAGCCATTTAGGCCCTGCAGCGTAGTTGAGGACAAATACATCGTGCTCTAGCATTTCCGTCATGGTAGTCACATTGTGACTGGCGCCTGCTCTCAACAATTTCTTTCATGGTGGAGTGTATAAGGGATAACCTGGTTTTTGAGCGTCCTTTTCATTAGCAACTCTGCGGGTGGGACCCCTGTGAGCGAGTGTGGTGGGATCTATTAGCCAACAGGAGGTGTGATAAGCGGCTTTGTAGGGAACCCCCTTGTATTTTGAGCATCCCCTGTTTGACTATCTGCACTGCTCGTTCCGCCTGGCCGTTTGAGGCTGGCTTGAACGGTGCCGTTCTGACATGGTTGATACCATTTCCTGCCATGAAGTCCTGGAATTCAATGCTTGTAAAGCACGGGCCATTGTCGTTGACCAAGACGTCCGGTAGACCGTGGGCGGCGAACATTGCCCGTAGACTTTCGACCATGGCAGAGGATGTGCTTGAATTGAAAATGTCACACTCGATCCATTTGGAGTAGGCGTCTACTACAACCAAAAACATTTTTCCCATGAAAGGACCTGCGTAGTCCACATGGATGCATGACCATGGCTTGACGGGTCAGGACCAGGGGCTAAGGGGGGCTTCCCTGGGCGCATTGCCCAGCTGGGCACACGTGTTGCACCTGCGAACACAAAGTTCCAGGTCTGCATCTATCCCTGGCCACCAAACGTGTGACCTGGCAATTGCCTTCATCATGACAATGCCTGGGTGCTCATTGTGGAGTTCTCTGATGAACATCTCTCTGCCCATCTGGGGCATGACTACTCGGTTTCCCCATAGTAGGCAATCGGCCTGAATCGAGAGTTCATCCTTGCATCTGTGAAATGGTTTGAATTCCTCAGGGCATGCCCCATACGTGGCTGCCCAGTCCCCATTCAGGACACATTTCTTGACTAAAGACAGTAGCGTCTCTATTTGTCCAGACTTTATTCTGACGGGCTGTCACTGGTGAGCCTTTGCCTTTGAAAGCTTCAACAGCCATGACCATCTCAGCAGCATGCTCGGTAGCCCCTTCGGTGGCGGCTAGTGGGAGCCTGCTGAGTGCATCGGCGCAGTTTTCAGTGCCTGGTCTGTGCCGAATTGTGTAGTCATAGGCGGCTAACGTGAATGCCCACCTCTGTATGCGGGCCGATGCATTTGCATTTATGGCCTTGTTGTCGGCCAAAAGGGACGTTAGGGGTTTGTGATCTGTCTCCAGCTCAAATTTCCTGCCAAACAGGTACTGGTGCATTTTTTTAATAGCATATACACATGCAAGCGCTTCCTTTTCTACCATCCCGTAGCCCCATTCTGCCTGGGACACACTTCTGGAGGCATAAGCTATCGGCTGTAACTGACCCTTGGCATTGACATGCTGCAACACACACCCGACCCCATAGGACGACGCGTCGCACGTTAAAATGAGTTTCTTACATGGGTCATATAGCGTTAACAGATTGTTGGAGCATAACAAATTTCATGCTCTTATCAAAAGCCCTTTCCTGGCTGTCCCCCCAGACCCATTCACGACCTTTGCGTAGGAGCACATGTAGCGGCTCTAACAGCGTGCTCAATTTAGGAAGAAAGTTACCAAAATAGTTCAGGAGCCCCAGGAACGAATGCAGCTCCATCGTGTTACGGGGTCTGGGTGCTCTCTGGATCGCTTCCGTTTTGGACGTAGTAGGTCTTATCCCGTCTACTGCTACCCTCATCCCAAGAATTCTACCTCTGGAGCTAGGAAGACGCACTTCGCCTTTTTCAGTCACAGACCTACCCGGTCCAGTCTGCGTAGCACCTCCTCCAGGTTGCGGAGGTGTTCTTCAGTATCACAACCCGTGATGAGGATATCGTCTTGAAAAACCACTGTCCTTGGAATCGACTTGAGGAGGCTTTCCATATTTCATTGAAAGATCGCGGTGGCCGAGCGAATCCCAAACGGACATCTGTTGTACTCAAACAACCCGTTGTGTGTCATGATGGTGGTCAGCTTCTTCGACTCACTCGCCAGCTCCTGGGTCATGTAAGCTGAGGTCAGGTCCAATTTTGAAAAAAGTTTGCCACCGGATAGCGTCGCAAAGAGATCCTCCGCTCTCAGTAGCGGGTACTGGTCTTGGAGTGACTCCCGATTGATGGTGGCCTTGTAATCACCACATATCCTGACCGACCCATCTGCCTTGAACGATCGGGCTCGCCCAGTCACTGAATTCGAGATGATGCCTTCCCTCAGCAGGCGGTTCAATTCGCCTTCTATCTTTTCCCGCATTACGTAGGGCACCACTCTGGCCTTGTGGTGTACTGGCCTGGCGTCCGGGTTTATGTGAATCACTACCTTGGTCCCCATGAAAGTGCCAATGCCGGATTGAAATAATGAGTCAAATTTGTCCAGGACCTGTGAGCATGATATTCACTCCACAGAAGAAATTGCATTGACATCGCCCCGTTTCCAGTTCATGACAGCAAGCCAACTCCTCCCCAGCAGTGCGGGACCGTCCCCCAGGACAATCCAGAGTGGCAACCTGTTCTTCGAATCTGTGTGGGTCACAACTACCATGGCACTGCCTAGCACCGGAATGATCTCCTTTGTATATGTCCGTAGCTGTGCGTCAATTGGCAATAATTTTGGCCTCCTGGCCTTGGACACCCACAACTTGTCAAACTGTTTGATACTCATCAGGGACTGGCTGGCCCCTGTGTCTAGTTCCATTGATACAGGGATGCCATTGAGGAGCACTTCCATCATTATCGGTGGCGTCCTGGTGTATGAACTGTATATGTGCTCCACATGAGCTCACTGAACTTCAGCTTCCAGCGGTTTCCCCCAGTGTCCATTTGGTCTCGTAGGGCTTACATCGTGCCCGTCCTTCTCGTACATCAACCTGGCTGCAGGCTTCCTGCACATATGCGCCAAGTGACCACTGACATTGAAGTTTCTGCAGGTATATTGCTGATACCTGCAAGCTGTGGCTGTGTGTTTGCCTCCACACCTCAAACATGAGCTGTTGTTGGAAACAAAAGGTCCATTACCAGTCGATCGTCTCTGTCTGCCTCTGTAACTGTCCTTGAGTGCACCATTGACAGGTGTTGATGGCCCCATTACTGGCCGCATTGTTCCTTGCGATGGCATGAATCGCTGTTCAGCTAGCCATTGTCTCTGTTGAATTCCCCCTTTGGGTTCGACTACATGCTCGGGCATGTCCGATTGCCCATGTCTGCCTGGAGAACTGTGTGCCGCGTTAACAATGTTGACTCCCTGTCCATTTGCTGCATTTAAATCAAGATTTTTGTCAAACATCATTCTGGTCTCTTACTCCCCTGAGATAAATGTCTGGGCCATCAAAACCGCCGTTTCCAGGGTCAAGTCTTTGGTCTCAATCAGTTTCCTGAAAATCCCAGCATGCCCGATGCCCTCAATAAAAAAGTCTCGCAGCATCTCCGCTCTGCATGCATCTGGGAACTTACATAGGCTCGCCAGTCGCCGGAGGTCTGCCATGAAGTCTGGAACGCTTTGCCCTTCTCGCCGCCGGTGTGTGTAAAACCGGTGTCTCGCCATTTGTATGCTGCTCGCCGGTTTAAAGTGTTCCCCAATCAACTTACTGAGCTCTTCAAAAGTCTTGTCCACCGGCTTCTCTGGCGCTAGAAGGTCCTTCATCAGGGAGTACGTCCTGGATCCACAAACTGTCAGGAGATGAGCCCTGCGTTTGTCGGCCGAATCCTGTCCCAGCCATTCCTTAGTGACGAAACTTTGCTGTAGTCTCTCAATAAAATCGTCCCAATCATCACCAACACAGTACCTCTCATCTGTGCTGCTAGTGGCCATGCTCCCGTGGTTTAAATCCCAGTTTCTCGTTGCCAATGATATGTCCTTACTATACAGTATAAATGCACACGAGGCCCATACTTGAGAGAA
Organism: Pristiophorus japonicus; assembly: GCF_044704955.1. Lineage (NCBI taxonomy): Eukaryota > Metazoa > Chordata > Chondrichthyes > Pristiophoridae > Pristiophorus > Pristiophorus japonicus. The sequence goes on from NC_091989.1 coordinate 29,715,528, forward strand.
GGTCACTCTGTGACCAATAACCTTTATTAGCTAGCACTGAAGTGATGAAGGTGGGTGGAGCTTCCCCTTTTATACCTTAAAGTACAGGTTAGGAGTGTCTCCCACAAGTTCACCACCTAGTGGTCAATGTTCTCACGGTGTACAACTTAGGTCAGTTTATACATGGGTTACAATGACAGTTAAATACATGACAACAATTCCCTCGGTCTCCCTCTCGCCTCCTGAACACCTTTGAGGATAAGAACCTCTTGATGTTCGTCTTGATTGTTTCCCACCAGTGCATCGGGGAATCACAGAGGGGTTTTACGGTTCTCCAACCTTTGTAATCCATCTTGAGTTCCTCAACGTTTCTGGAGTCAACAGTTTCACTTCCAGCTTCCTTCTCCCTCTGCCAACTTTCTGGTTTTCCTGTGGGTGACAAGTCGGCCAGTAGGAGGCAGTGGTCAGAGAAGAACACTGGCGTAACGTTGTTGGATCTGACCTTGAGCGTGTGGGACACAAATGATTAGGAAGACGAGAACTAGCGGCCACAAATATAAGATAGTCACCAATAAATCCAATAAGGAATTCAGGAGAAACTTCTTTACCCAGAGAATGGTTAGAATATGAAACTCACTATCACAGGGAGTAGTTGAGGCGAATAGCATATATGCATTTAAAGGGAAGCTGGATAAACACATGAGGAGAAAGGAATAGAAGGTTATGCTGATAGGGTTAGATGGAAGAGGAGTGGGAGTAGGCTCATGTGGAACATAAGCACCGGCACAGACCAGTTGGGCCAAATGGCCAGTTTCTGTGCTGTAGATTCTATGACATACTATGCATGGCAAAGGATAATGATTCAAAGTCCAAGAGACCCGATGCCATCAACCTCACTGTGCCGAGCAGCAGCACCAACACTTCATTCACCACCAGGGAAATTATTGAGCAGGTCCGAGGGCAGCAGAGAGCAGATGAGGAGTTCCAACGCCCGGGAACCAGTAGTGAGCAGACCAATGCACACGTGGGTTAAAATCTATCCTATGAGCACGTGATCCGTCCAGGAATATCTGCAGCGCCCCCCATGCCACAGCCCATTATGCCAGTCTCTGATTCCCTCCTGAATGCACACACAAGACTTGCTGCCTTGGCACCTCCTCCTGGGACCGGTTAGCTGATCAGCTTGACTAAATAGGGAGAGCTGTTAATAGTGGCTTCAACAATCAGTGGCCATAGTGACACAGAGCCTGGGAGCAGGGAGAGGTCAGAACTGGCAATGCATCATTCTGCCTCCTCCAGTATCAGTATCAGAGTGGCAGTATCCGGCTCCCATTGGGGGGGGGGGGGGGAAGATTCTCCAGTGGGAGCCAGAACAAGGCCCATCAACGGATAAAAGTCGTCACTGTGAGACCTCAAAAAATAGCAGCGGATACTTCTGTGCCAGTTGCAAAAACCACTGTGTCAACCGCAATCCGTGACACTACTCATCCAATAAACCCCTCACACTTCCCCTCCCACCCTTGGCTGTCCCATTCCCCCCATCCCTCTAAATGCCGGCCCATCCCAACCCCCACTCCCCCTCCCTGTCCGTATAACTCCCGCCCCGTATCAGCCCCGTGCAGTGCCAGTCCACCCACTCCAGGCTGGTGCTGCAGAAGTCGGAGTGCGGACACCCCATTACTCTAGGTCAGGTTCTATCCGAATCCAATCTACCACATCACAGTGATTCACGTCCACACGCCCCAGCCCAAGAACATCACCGACCCGAGAAACCTGCCCCTACTTAACCGCGTGCAAAAACTCAGCTTCCATCTCCAACACCTGGGGTACAGCTGGGCAATAGTACCTGAGCAGAGAGAGAGGTCAGAGTCAGACACAAACCCTCACATGGACTGATACACAGGTACAATCAGGAAGTGTTTGTGCGTGGGTGGGTGTATGGAGTGTGCAAGGGAGGTGGGGTGGGGGAAGTCGTCCATTCAAGATGCTGAAATTTAGTGTGAAGTTTAACTAAAGAATGAACTTACTAATTGCAAAATTATACATATGCAGTTGCACTGTAGCCATGTTGCTATATGGGTTTATATTTTGTTTTTGCTTGTAGCACAAACAAAATTCCAATAAATTAACAGGCATTTTAACACCTTTCCTGGTCTGTTGTAGTTTAATTGTGTTGACTGACAGGTTGTTATCTCAAAGAAGAAAATGAATTGGCCGGAAGTTGATAACAGCAATGACAACAATTTGTGTTTATAAAGTAGTAAAATGTCCCAAGACACTTCACAGGACCAATTATCAAACAAAATTTGACACCGAGGAGATATTAGGGTTGGTGACCAAATGTTTGGTCAAAGAGGTAGATTTTGAAGACCATCTTAAAAGAGACAGCATTATTAGAGAGGTTGAGGGAGAGAATTTCACAGCTTAACCTAGGTAGCTGAAGACATAGCCATCAATAGTGGCGTGATTAAAATCGGGAATCACAAGAGCAGTGCAGAGATCGCGGATGGTTGTAGGGCTGGAGGAGGTTATATTCCATAAAGGGTAATGGTCAAAAGCAAAGCGAGGCCGGCCTGTGAGTGATGCGATAGCGGGGCTACCGATACACCTACTCCCGCTCCTATTTCTTATGGGCCTTGAAATCCCGGCCTCCCCGGATCCGCATTGAGTATGTACAGACCCGGGAAGGCATCGCAAAAGCAGGTTTTCAGCACGCAATGCGCATGCGCTGAAAACCGGCTTTTCCGATCTGTCAGGTTTCTGGCTTGACAGAGCGCACGCAACTCAGGGTGAAAGACATTCCCACGGCTGAGATTGGGTTATTTGCCCATCTCTTATCCTGCGAATGTCCTTACAACTCTTATGCTGGTAAAAGCAGGCGCATAACCTACTTTTACCAGCCTAAGAGTTTTAAAACATACAAAAATATTAAAAAATACAATTTTAAAAACACATTTTAGTCGTTAAAACCCTGCCCACTAAGGTAAAGTTTATTTTAAACCACAATTAAAACTTTTTTTAAAAATCAGCAAATTTTTTTTTCAAAAACATTGCTATCAACTTTAATTTCTATAATGTATTTATGTGGTGTTTTAAAAAAAAATTATGTCGTGTTTGGGGGTGTTTCTCATTCATAGTAATAGGAGTTTCGGACTTACGAAACTCCAAGACTGAATGAGAAAATACTTTACCGTGATTGGGTATCCAGGCCCACGTGACTCCTACGGATGTCCCAACATGAACGGATTCCGTTGTGCAAGAAGAGGAGGCCTCAGGACCGGGATCTCTGGTGGGCACAGCAAGAAAAGGTAGGTGCGAATCTTTTTAGCCATTTTCTGGCGAGTGCCCACAGGACCGGGATTTCAGGGCCATTGTCTTATCTCAGTAATCGGTTGGTGACGGCCGAATGCGCTTCCTGTTCTGGAGTAAAGGTCGTGGAATATGGTTTCTGTCGGGGAGCAAAGGTCAGTGCGGTGTCGGGTCATGATTTCTGTACCAAATCTCAGTATTTTGAAGATTTGTCGATTAATTTGTGAGACAGTGAGGTTGGCATTACTGTGTTCAGGGTGAGGATGGTTTGGGGTGAGGGGGGAGTTCACGTTGAGGGAGGGTCAGGGTGAGGGGGTTGAGAGATGGGTTTGAAGGTGGGGGTTAGAACGTAAGAATTAGGAGCAGGAGCAGGAGCAGGCCATTCGGTCTGTCGAGCCTGCTCCGCCATTCAATAAGATCATGGCTGAACTTCGACCTCAACTCAACTTTCCTGCACTATCCCCATATTCCTTGATTCCCTTAATATCCAGGGGGTGGAGGTTGAGGATAGGGGTTGAGGGTCATTCTCTCCTTTCCCGTTCTGACCTCTTGCATCCGGGTCTGTTCGTCTCTCACTCCGCGCATGCGCGACAAGAAGCATTCTGGGACCTGCAGTTCAGTGTTTCTGCCGGGTAATGAACCGCGGGGGAGGGGAGAGAGAGGGGAGAGGGGGAGTGAGAAACCGCGGGGCGCCGGGGCAGAGAGAGGGATGGAGGGAGAGCGCGGGGCCCGGTGATCGAGGAGCGGAGAGGCTCGCGGGTAGATGGTGGATTGAGGCCCGGGATCGGGGAGTGAAACAGAAAGAGGACATGGGGGGGGGGTCAGAGACCGGGGATGGAGGCCGGAGAGTGGATGTTACTGAGTGTGTCAGTGGGGTATTTCTCTATTGTGTTACTGAGTGTGTCAGTGGGGTATTTCCCCAGTGTGTTACTGAGTGTGTCAGTGGGGTATTTCCACAGTGTGTTACTGAGTGTGTCAGTGGGGTATTTCCCCAGTGTGTTACTGAGTGTGTCAGTGGGGTATTTCTCTATTGTGTTACTGAGTGTGTCAGTGGGGTATTTCTCTATTGTGTTACTGAGTGTGTCAGTGGGGTATTTCTCTATTGTGTTACTGAGTGTGTCAGGGGGTATTCCCCCAGTGTGTTACTGAGTGTGTCAGTGGGGTATTTCCCCAGTGTGTTACTGAGTGTGTCAGTGGGGTATTTCTCTATTGTGTTACTGAGTGTGTCAGTGGGGTATTTCCCCAGTGTGTTACTGAGTGTGTCAGGGGGTATTTACCCAGTGTGTTACTGAGTGTGTCAGTGGGGTATTTCCCCAGTGTGTTACTGAGTGTGTCAGTGGGGTATTTCTCTATTGTGTTACTGAGTGTGTCAGTGGGGTATTTCCTCAGTGCGTTACTGAGTGTGTCAGTGGGGTATTTCTCTATTGTGTTACTGAGTGTGTCAGTGGGGTATTTCCCCAGTGTGTTACTGAGTGTGTCAGGGGGGTATTTCCACAGTGTGTTACTGAGTGTGTCAGTGGGGTATTTCCCCAGTGTGTTACTGAGTGTGTCAGTGGGGTATTTCCCCAGTTTGTTACTGAGTGTGTCAGTGGGGTATTTCCCCAGTGTGTTACTGAGTGTGTCAGTGGGGTATTTCCCCAGTGTGTTACTGAGTGTGTCAGTGGGGTATTTCCCCAGTGCGTTACTGAGTGTGTCAGTGGGGTATTTCTCTATTGTGTTACTGAGTGTGTCAGTGGGGTATTTCCCCAGTGTGTTACTGAGTGTGTCAGTGGGGTATTTCTCTATTGTGTTACTGAGTGTGTCAGTGGGGTATTTCTCTATTGTGTTACTGAGTGTGTCAGTGGGGTATTCCCCCAGTGTGTTACTGAGTGTGTCAGTGGGGTATTTCCCCAGTGTGTTACTGAGTGTGTCAGTGGGGTATTTCCCCAGTGTGTTACTGAGTGTGTCAGTTTGGTATTTCTCTATTGTGTTACTGAGTGTGTCAGTGGGGTATTTCCCCAGTGTGTTACTGAGTGTGTCAGGGGGGTATTTCCCCAGTGTGTTACTGAGTGTGTCAGTGGGGTATTTCCCCAGTGTGTTACTGAGTGTGTCAGTGGGGTATTTCCCCAGTGTGTTACTGAGTGTGTCAGTGGGGTATTTCCCCAGTGTGTTACTGAGTGTGTCAGTGAGGTATTTCCCCAGTGTGTTACTGAGTGTGTCAGTGGGGTATTTCCCCAGTGTGTTACTGAGTGTGTCAGTGGGGTATTTCCCCAGTGCGTTACTGAGTGTGTCAGTGGGGTATTTCTCTATTGTGTTACTGAGTGTGTCAGGGGGTATTTACCCAGTGTGTTACTGAGTGTGTCAGTGGGGTATTTCCCCAGTGTGTTACTGAGTGTGTCAGTGGGGTATTTCCCCAGTGTGTTACTGAGTGTGTCAGGGGGGTATTTCCCCAGTGTGTTACTGAGTGTGTCAGGGGGTATTTCTCTATTGTGTTACTGAGTGTGACATGCGCTTTTTTTTCCAGGTGTGCTGGAATGTTTGTGAGGTCGAGGGTCCACATTTCATGTGGGCAGGTACTGCTCTGTGGTAGCTTCCTGAAGCCAACAGCCTGTTGGAGTGAGGGTGTGAGCAGAGGTGGCGGAGCGGCCCTGAGACATATCAGCTGCTTGAGTAACAGGCACCTCAGAGCGAAAGCTCACAGGCTCAGTGCAAGAAAGGGATGGCATTTGCAGTCTGGGTCTGTATTGACTGAATGTAACCAAGAGGTGTTGGACCACATGGGCACTACCCCATTATATTGTTCCACTGGAGCTCATGTGAATGGTCCATTGGAAAGTGTGCAATTAGTTCCTCTGATAATCCCTGAAGCAACAAGTCAGTACATGAGAAAGAAGTTGCAGTTCCAAGCCGAGGGAAGGCTATTGAGGACCCACAGTTTGCTCAGCATCTGCCATCCAGCTCCCAGAATTGTGTGTGTTACTCCAGGCAGTTTAACCCTCTTGACCCACAGACTGTTCTCGCAATCCTCCTCAGACAGAAGCTCCGGGAGATCTGCTGGGAGCCCACAAATAAGCCTGTGGACCAAGTTCATGGTGACGTGCCTCTTCGGGGCTGTAATAATGGGATTGTGGTTCTACGTCCACTTGGAGAAAGAGCAGCAGGAGAAGGTGCGACGACAGGAGCAGCTGAAGAAGTTGGCACTGGGTCAAGGCGACTTCAACCTACTGGATCACACTGGAAGATCCAGAGCCAAGAGGGACTTCTTTGGCCAGTGGGTGCTGCTGTATTTCGGGTTCACCCACTGCCCCGACATCTGCCCCGACGAGCTGGACAAGATATCCAGCGTGGTGCAGATGTTGGACAAAGACCGAGCGCTAGCTCCAGTCCAACCCATCTTCATCACGGTCGATCCAGAGAGAGACGGGGTGGAGGAGATGGCGAGGTACATCAAGGACTTCCATTCTCGCATGATAGGGCTGACTGGGACTCCAGAACAGATCAAGGAGCTGGGGAAGGCGTTCCGCGTGTATTACAGCGCCGGTCCCAAGGACGAAGACAATGACTACATTGTGGACCACACCATCATCATCTATCTCCTCAACCCAGACGGGCTTTTCACCGATTACTACAACAGGAACAAAAGTGACCAGGAAATCGCTGAGAGTATCCGCAGCCATATGAAAACCTATGTTCAACTCTTCAGTTGATGAGTAATGGGAGGTTATTGGAGAATGTTTGTCAATTACTGGAATGGAATTTGTTAAAGGATACTTCCGCCCCCCCCCCCCCAACCAAACATGCTTCAGGACCTTTGTCCCGACCCGCGCACACAACCTAATGCTCTCACTCGGCCAAACCACACCCCAAACTGCATCAAACGGGAGGGTTTGGCGGTAACCACGTGTTACCAGATTTGCTTTAGCTGGTGGGATGGAATATCATTCTGTATGTATGTGATGATTAATGATCCTTCAATCAATGCTTGTAATAAATCTGGATATTGACTTGCAGTTCAGTGCTTGATTGGTTCAGCAACCGACGTGTGAACGCCAGTCACTGCTGCTTGCATATTGTTACACGAGTGAGTGGGGGTGAGTACCCCCCTAATAAATTCCACTCTAATCTCATGGAATGGGCCTATGCTAAAGTAGAATATTAATCTCAACCTACTTCAGCCCCACAGCCCCCCAAGATGTCTGCATTCATCAAATTCTGCCCTTTTGAGCATCCGTGATTATAATCACTCAACCATCGGTGGCCGTGCCTTCAGCTGCCTAGGCCCCAAGCTCTGGAATTCCCTCTCTAAATATCTCCGCCTCAGTTTTCTCCTTTTAAAACGCTTCTTAAAACCTACCTCTGACCAAGTCTGCCATTATTTCTTCTTGTGTGGCTCGGTGTCATTTATTTTTGTCTTAAAACACTCCTGTGAAGCGCCTTGGGCCGTTTTACTACGTTAAAGGTGCTATATAAATACAAGTTGTTGTTGTACTTTAACCTCCAAGAACAAGTAGACACCAAGTAGTTAACACATTCGCTGGGCGAGTGTTTCCAAGTGTCGGAATGATTGTTTATTCATTTAAATCGATGCTGGAGTAGATGGGCTTGTCTGGCTCTGGGGAGAGGTCAGTTCAGTCCTGCTCTGTGACTCCTGTGCTAATGCTAGTTTGTTAATCATGTGAACGGGTCATTACAACACACTCCTTATATCTACCCAACAGGGATACAGTGCACTCAATGGGCCCTGAGAGTTGAAGTGGTAAATAGTTCACGGCTCCTGTACGGAACAGACTTTTAAAAACAGGCAGCTTATTGGTCAGACAGGGATTTGTTGAGTCAAAGCTTCAGTGCATACAGGAACCAATCACAATTACTGACTGTGTACAGCAAAAAGATGGGCGGTCTCGACCCAATCGGCAGAAGATGTAATTTTCCCAGTGTTTTAACATGAAATCACTGGTCGCTGAATGTGAAGAACCAGGAGTGGAGCAGGCCTGTGGCACCCAGCACAGATATACAATCCAAGGCTGTAATTTGTCACCCAGCTCTCCTTCACGCCTTTGGAGCCCTGGATTCGAAATGGAACAATTCCCCAAGGTAGTGTGATGCACGATTTATGCAGATTTGAGTGCGTTCCCTAAGGGACGGGATGTCCAGGTATTCCAACACTCTCCACATCTTGTCACTTCAAAAAGAAAGTTATTTTAATAAATCGCAATAGAACCCTGAATGTAACAAATCCAACATTATCAATGTGAACTTGACCAGACCAGTGTGTGACACATTTATATAATGGTTGTTTTCATCCAGACTCTGTACACAGAATAAACTGAGATATGAAATAACGTGAAGTAAAATGGTGAATTATGTAAAAGTTCAAGGTTGAGGCAACATTGCTATTGCCAGGTGTGTGGTGGCAGAGAGTTCCCACCAGATCCTCGTTGGAATTGGGTGTACTGTTTAAAGCAAATATTGGGCCTGCGTTCAAATGGTGCTGTATTTCTAAACTCTGACCCACCTGTCGTGCTGCATCTCGCTGCTGAAATTTCCAAACGAAACCAAGTTATCATAGTTATAAAATCAGAAATGACAGCACAGAAGGGCATCATCCAGCCCCTCACTTCAACCAGAGCCATCAACTCCAATCCCTCTCTCCTGCCCCTTCCCCACATTCTTTTATAGTTTTTCAAATACTTATCCAACTGGAGTATCATGTTCAATTCTGGGCAACATACTTCAGGCAGGTATCAAGGCCTTGGAGAGGGCGCACAGAAGATTTACTAGAATGGTACCAGGGATGAGGGACTTCAATTCTGTGGAGACTGGAAAAGCTAGTGTTCTCCTTAGAGCAGAGAAGGTTAAGAGGAGATCTGATACTGGTGTTCATAAATAAAGAGAAATTGTATCCGGTGGAAAGGTTAAACGGCAAAAGAGCCAACATGAGAATGTTTTTAATGCAGCGAGGTATGATCTGGAATGCACTGTCGAAAAGGGTGGCGAAAGCAGATTCAACAGTAACATTCAAAAGGGAATTGGATAAATGCTTAAAAATGAAACGTTTGCAGGGCTATGGTGAAAGAGCAGGGGAGTGGGACGAATTGGATAGCTCTTACAAAGAGCGGGCACAGGTACAAGAGGCCAAATTACCTCATTCTGTGCTGTATCATTCTGCGATTGTCAATGACCCTTGTTACTGACTCACAAACCAATAGAAATCGTTGTAAACGCTTCCAGTTCGGAAAGCCTCTGATTAGATCCCTTTCCCCTTGAACTTTTATGATGCAGTGAAATAACAATTTTCTCACGCATGATATAATTCTTCTGAATTTTCAGTCCCCGTTCCCTGGCTCGAATTCCGTTTCTATAATGGGGCACAGAAGCTATGCAATACTCCAGCTGTGGCCTTACCCACGTCCAAACTCAATAACACCATATTTTTATATTTTAATTCATTCACAGGATGTGGGCATCACTGGCAGGGCCAGCATTTATTGCCCTTGAGAAGGTGGTGGTGAGGCACCTTTCTTGAACCACTGCAGTGTGGTGAAGGTACTCTGTGCTGTTAGGGAGGGACTTGAAAGGGAACTCTGAGGTGGTGGTGTTCCCATGTGCCTGCTGCCCTTGGCCTAGGTGGTAGAGGGCACAGGTTTGAGAGGTGCTGTCGAAGAAGCCTTGGCGAGTTGCTGCAGTGCATCTTATAGATGGTGCACATTGTAGGCACGGCACATTGGTGGTGGAGGGAGTGAATGTTTAAGGTGGGGGATGGGCTGCTTTATCCCAGATGGAGTTGATCGTGAGTGTTTAAGGTGGCACTTATCCAGGCAAGTGGAGAGTATTCCATCACACTCCTGACTTGTGCCTTGTAGGTGGTGAACTGGATGTCGTCATCAGGACCCAAATCGCCATTTGGTGAGTGGACAGGAACATCGGCGGAGCCCTGGTACAGTAGAGGAGCAGGAAGGCCGTGGCGGACTTGCGACAAGTGATTGGGGTGGAGGAGTGACGAGAGGGATAGTGGCTGAGATTTGGTGGGTGATCGTGACAGAGGTTTGGTGTGATGGGAGATCGTGGCGGAGGTGTGGTGAAGGAGCGGTGAATGAGGGTATGGGGCCCAGAAGAGCAGAGGGGCCAGCGCACACTGTGATGTGTGTGCTCACTAGGTCGTGCAGCAGAGCAGGTCTCCAGTCGTCCTGGTTAATTAACCCTTGCCACTAGACAAAGGCCTAGCTTTGTCAAGCCCGTGTGGTGGCTGGCGTGCAATGGTCACCACACGTTAAAAAAAATCCACGCACCGGCATCTTCCACCCCCTCAATTGGAGTTCAGGACTGGAACATCGGGTCCTTCTTTAAAACATCTGTGACCTTGGGGTCACCCTCGTTCGAGGAGGAGGAGGAGGACGACAACGACGAGGACGCTTTTGGAAGTCAAGAGCCGAGTCATTCACTGCAGAATGCCCAGCGTATGTGACTGGTCCTGTTAAGTTTCAATGGTGACCCCCAGGATGTTGATGGTGGGAGTTTCAACAATGGTAAGATGGTTAAGACTCTAGACCATGCAAACAAACATCCCCACTTATGATCGAGGGAAGGTCATTGATGAAACAGCTGAAGATGGTTGGGCCTAGGACATTGCTTTTAGGACTCCTGCAGCAGTGTAGTGGGGCTGAGATAATTGACCAACAACCACCTTCCTTTGTGCAAGGTATGACTCCTAATGAAGCAGTTTTCTACTTTCGTTAGATGCCAGTGTTGCAGCTTGGCTAGAGGCACAGCTCTTACTGGAGCACAAGTCTTAAGCATTACAACTGTGATGTTGTCGTGGCCTATAGCCTTTGTCTTATCCAGTGCGCTCAGCCAAATTGGATGAAGACTGGCATCTGTGATGGTGGGGACATCAGGAGGAGGCCATGCTGGATCATCCACTCAGCACTTCTGGCTGAAGATAGTTACGAACACTTCAGTTTTGTCTTTTGCACTCACATGCTGGACTCCACCATCATTTAATTGTCCACCACCATTCACGACTAGATGTGGCAGGACTGCAGAGCATTGATCTGATCCATTGGTTGCGGGATTGCCCAGCTCTGTCTAAGGCATGCCGCTTCTGCTGTTTAGCATGCATGTAGTCCTGTGTTGTAGCTTCACCAGGTTGGCACCTCTTTCTTTGGCACACCTGATGTTGTTCCTGTCATGCTCTTCTACATTCTTCTTTCAACCAGGGTTGGTCACCTGGTTTGATGGTAATGGTAGAGTGAGGGATATGCCAGGCCATGAGGTTACAGGTTGTGGTGGTACACAATTCATCTGCTGTTGGATGCCCAGTTTTGAGCTGATCCCCTTTCTATAAAACCCAGAATCCCTTTTGCCTTTTTATTGGCCCTATCCAGCTGCACTTTCACCGTTAACAATATCATTTCCGTTAATAATCTGTGTCCCTCTCACTTATCAATCTCTGTATCCACACGCAGTTAATGATCTCTGTATCCTCACTTTAGGGATAGGCCTGAACTAATGAGCTGAAGGCATGAGTTCAAATTCCACCACAGCAGCTGGGGAATTTAAATTCAGTTAATGAAATAAAAACCCATCTGGTTCACTGATGCCCTTTAGGGAAAGAAATCTGCCAATCTTACCTGGTCTGGCCTATATGGGACTCCAACCCCACAGGGTTGACTCTTAACTGCCCTCTGAAACGGCCTAGTAAACTACTCAGCTGTACAAGGTAGACCACCACCACCTTCTCAAGGGCAATAAATGCTGGCCTTGACAGCAACACCCACATCCCAAAAATGAATTTAAAAAACTCACCCATCTCTATATCCACTCAGTCGATCGCTCCGTCTCTCCGCTCCATTAAGAGTTTTGCTCCTTTTGCCCCAGGGTGCGTTGCTCCATAATGCTCTTCAGCGTCACTTACCCTCAGTGTCATCCCATGACCCCCTACTGCAGTGATAGTTCATCAATAATGGATAAATCAGCGACACCTCTCCTTCATTTTAATACATTTTATTTGAGCAGTACAGCTCAGCTAGAGTGTGAAAGGACTCGAGCTGAGGAAGATGCAGCCTTGTTTGCTGCCCTGGAAGTGTAGGTCACTGACACTGCACCAGAGGGCAAAAGGTTCACTCGCACTTCATCAGAGGGAGAAAGGTTTACTGACAGACACTGGACCAGAGGGAGAAAGGTTTACTGGCACTGCACCAGTAGGGAAAACAAGTTCCTTTTATTTTGGATATGTGTCTTTATTTATTTTAACATTTCCACTTCCACACCCCCAACTCCCAGCTGTTATTTTCTGGGCCAGGAACTCTGTGGCTCCTCCGTCAGAGACTCAATCAGTGTGTGTGACTGATTAGTGTCAGCAAAATATTCTATCCTGTACACAGTATCCAGCAGGAATTCCCTGGACAGTGGCCCATTTTCCCAGATCTTCCAATCCCAAATTGATTATAAAAAGTTTCAAACACAGACAGTGCGAGTGAATTGCAAGTTTATTGCAGTCCTTATACAGAAATATATGTTTGTACATTTAAAAATCCTGCACTTTATACGAATACGAGTGTGTACTTAATGGCACACAGCACCATTCCTGGCCATCCTAGTGAACCCCGCACAGCACCATTCAGACCATCCGAGTGATCCCCAACACATGGCACACTGGCTCCCATCCTTCCAGTCAACAGTTGAGCCTGGGAAGAGGTCTCGAAAGATAATTACAAATCATTTTTTCTATACACAAAATTGAAGATTTTTTTTTTTAAAAAAGGCTGGAGTGAAGGAAATATTCACCAACAACTCTGCCCCCAAATCAAATGCAACAGACAAGCTCCTCACTTTACAAAGTTACACCAGTCATCAGGTTAGAACTTGTTTGAAGAGATTCCCAAATCTGATAACCTCTCAACAAGTAGAGCAAGTGTCAGCTTGGCTCACTTGGAAACATTTTTGCCTCAATCAAAAGATAGTGGGTTGAAGCCCCACTCCATAACGTGAGCATGTGATCCAGGCCGACACTCCAGGAGACAAATCCAAACACACCACTTCCATCAGCAATCCAAAGTTCACCTGCTTCATCCACTGGGTGGAAGGTAATTTTATCAAAAGGCTAAAAATCTGCACTCAGGACAAAGTTAAAAGCAACTGGAGATTGTTAATGGAACCGGTTTGTACATAAACACTGTACAGGGAGCAGCCAAGTGAATTGTACCCCACCCTGTGCCAAAACACACACGTTATATAAAGACAGTCTGGGACAGGAACTGCACAGAACACAGCAGAATATATAACCATAAATAGGAAGAATCCAGAGTAATTCAAATCAGATTCCAGGAATTGTATTTTTGGGAGGTGGGGGCAGTGAAAAGTAGAAGTTCCACCAAAACGTGACGATCTCGGCAACATACACATTACTGGTCAATGCCTGGGACACTTGCTACTATGCAGCAAGCAGGCATAGATGCAGCCCTCTCCAAGTATGGCCATGGGTGATGGGTGGGAGGTCGAGTTTGCAATTCCAGAGCTGTGAAAGCTGAGTGAAGGTCTGAGAGTGTTCTCATTTACTGGATATGGATGGAGCCATGTACATCCGGAACCGATCGTGAGCTCTTACTTTGCTCAACAGGGTGAGTTCCATCGTGTCGACCGATTCGTACAGCCCGTCTTTCTGCCATAACTCCACAGTGTAGTCATTGGCCTGTGGAGGAAAAGGAACAGATCTCACTGTCAGCAGGTGAGCAAATAATCCCAACCCGGCAGCTAAATTCCACCACTGACTCAGTGCAGGACAGCCAGAGTCGGCACCGAAGTAGCAACAGTTGGAGAGAGACTGCTTGGTCTGTGGGGGCAGCACTGAATATACTGTTCACTCGCTCTGTACAGGTGCACACCTGAAGTGCCCACAAGCAGGAGTTACCACAGGTGATCTCAACCCTCCACAGCAGTCCAGCGACTATCAATGTTTTCAGCAGAGGGAAGAAAATGGGCAAATTATGAGCGTACTGAAGCAAAAAATAACCCATCCCAGTAATGGAGCATAACAAGGGGCTGATCTATCCCATCCCACAGCAGTAATGAGATGATTGACAGGCAAACTCCCTGATCATCTTCAAAAAGTGGGGTAGTACTGAGAGGGCGCTGATGAGGTGGAGGGGCAGTACTGAGGGGGTGCTGCACTGCCTGAGGGGCAGTACTGAAGGAGTGCTGTACTGCCTGAGGGGCAGTACTGAAGGAGTGCTGCACTGCCTGAGGGGCAGTACTGAAGGAGTGCTGCACTGCCTGAGGGGCAGTACTGAACCATCACAAGCTCTAAACTTACCCTCAGCACTGCCCCTCAGGCAGTGCAGCACCCCTTCAGCACTGCCCCTCCAGCTCATCTGCGCCCTCTCAGTACTGCCCCTCAGGCAGTGCTGCACTCGAACCTCTGACTCGAAGGCAGGAGTGTTACCAGCGAGCAAAGCTGGCATGGAGCTGGTCTCTCAAGGGAACCAATAAAATACTTGTACAGAGTGACGACTAATCCAGCCGCTCAGTGCCACGATTCACCTGAAATGTCACTCATGGGAGATTCCATTTCGAACCAGTGCCGATTCACAACATGTTTCTCAATCTTTGTTCACAGAATTATCTGAACCATTTACTACAGCTGGGTCTGTACCCCACATCTGTCTGATTTATGAGGTGTTCTCTGTTCCCCAGCACGGAGTTTCCTTTCAAACACTACATTAACACTGGAGGATGTTATTGTGCTGGTGGCTGTTTGAAGTCCCTGGGCTCTTGTCTGATCCCATTACCCCTTGGCAAGCACACTCACCAGCTGTAGTGTGGCCAGCATATATCGACACACCTCGAACGACTCCTTCCCCGCCACAATGCTCGCAAACGAACGCCTCTGTCTGACGTAGTCAAACGCATTCATAATTCTATCCCCATAATCGTGGATGTCGAAGGCAGCTCGCTCCTCCTGCAGGAAATTAAACATCATGGGCACGTTGTAGTTGGTCAGAATGTGGAAAGGAAGGGCAGTCAGAGTAGAATCATACAGCACAGGCCATTCAGCCCATTGTGCCCGTGCCGGCTCTGTGAAAGAGCTATCCTATTAGTCCCATTCCCCAGGAATATTTTCCCTTCAAGTATTTATCCAATTCGCTTTAGAAAGTTATAATTGAATCTGCTCCCACCATCATTTCAGGTAGTGCATTCTAGATTGTAACAATTTGCTGTGTAAAAACAATTCTCATCTGTCCCCTGACTTTGACAATGATCTTAAATCTGTTTTTTCTGCGTAGAGAATTACAGAGAATATAACAGCACAGAAACAGGCCATTCTTCCCAAGCAGTCCATCCCGGCATTTATGCTCCACTAAAGTCTTCTCCCATTCTTCCTCATCTAACTATCAGCATAACCCTCGATTCGCTTCTCCCTCATATGCTTATCTAGCTTCCCCTTAAATACATCTATACTATTCGCCTCAACCATTCCCTGTGGTAGCAAGTTCCACATTCTCACCACTGTCGGAATTCAGAAGAAACTTATTTACCCAATTTGATTTCTTTGTGGCTATCTTATATCAACACCCTCTAGTTTTGCTTCTCCCACAAGTGCAAACACAGTCTACTCTATAAACCTTTCATAATTTTAAAGACTGCTATTAGAACAGCCCTCAGCCTTTTCTTTTCAAGAGGAATAGAGACCCAGCCTGTTCATCCTTTCCTGATGGGTATAACCTCGCAGTTCTGGTCTCATCCTTGAGAGCACCCTCTCCAGAGTCTCTATATATCCAGAACTGTACGCAGTACTCCAAGTGTGGTCTAACCAAGGTTCGATATAGATTTCACATAACTTCTCTACTTTTCAATTCTATCACTCTACAAATAAACCCTAGTGCTTGGTTTGCTTTAGATATGGCCTTCTTGACTGGCGTCACAGCTTTGTGACGCGTGTATTTGTACATCCTGATCCCCTTGCACCTCTAGCATTTGGATTCTTATTTTCCAAGTAATATGTGACCTAATTTTTCTGTCCAAAATGTAATACTTACACTATGTTGAAATTAATTTGCCAATTATATGCCCATTCTTCAAGTTTTTTAAAATTTCATGCATGGGATGTGGGCGACACTGGAAAGGCCAGCATTTATTGCCCATCCCTAATTACTTTTGAGAAGGTGGTAGTGAACCGCCTTCTTGAACCGCTGCAGTCCGTGTGGTGAAGGTACTCCCCCAGTGCTGTTGGGTAGAGAGTTCCATGTTTTTGACTCAGCGACGATGAAGGAATTATGATATACTTCCAAGTCAGCATGGAGTGCCACTTGAAGGTGATGGTGCTCCCATGTACCTGCTACCCTTGTCCTTCTAGATGGTAGAGGTCACGGGTTTGGGAGATGCTGTCAAAGTTTATTAATGTCTTCTTGTAATTTGTTGCGGACCTACTCAGTATTGCGCATCATTCCCCCACCCCAAACTTTAGAATGATTTAAATGGTCAATCTATCCCAGCATCCTTTCGCTTAGGTTTTTAGTGTTATAGCAATAGTGGAGGAAAGGGAAAATCTTAATCTTGTCTCTATTTATGACAACAGTAAGTTTGGAAATGCAAAGGCAGAGAATGATAAATACCCAGAGTAAGAAAATGCTCATACCCTGATTTGCGACTAGTTGCCAAGATACCACATGCCATAGTAAAAGATAAAGATTTGGCCAATGCAAATAACAGTATAAAAAAAATACAAAGCTTGTAGAACAAAGGCAAAGGCAGAAAAGACTAAAAATGTGGCCACAGCTAAACGTGCAACTACATATTACATAGGCACCAGCCAAGATTGTATTGAAGAAGAAGAATAGAACCGGTTTCCTCTCCCAAGGAAGAGAGTTCTCGGGGTGGTTAAGAGCCACGGAGATGGCCTGGAGCAAGTGGCTCCATGCCTGGGAAGCGGAGCTGTGTGGCTCTGTTGGCAGGGGTCGGCGTGCTCTCAGGGCGAGTCGGAAGCCCACAGCCACGCAGGCAGCCTAGAGAGCCCAAAAGTAATTACGTCTCCATTATCATTATTATCTTAAGTTTTCTTATATTATGGTCACTGTTGCCTAGATGTTCCCCAACTTATACTTCTCTTATCTGCTCTGGTTCATTACCCATTACTAGATCCAGTAGCAAATTGTCCCTTGTTGGGCTTCTTACATACTGGGTTAGAAAGGAGTCCTACACTCTATGGGGGAACTCCAATCCCTCATCTGCTTTACTTGCCTCTTTTGGCCAATTAATTTCAGGGTAGTCCATGAATATCATTATGTTTTTTGTACTCATTTCCCTAATTTGTTTGCATATTTCTTCTGCCACCTCTTTTCCACTATTAGGTGGTCTGTAGACCACCCTCATTAGTGTGATTGATCCTTTATTATATTTTATCTCTATCCACATGGATTCCATTTGTCTTACTGATAGCTGCCTCACTTTTATCTACTATCATCGTTATCTCTAATAAGTACAGCTGCTCCACCTCCCCTTTTCCTCCCCTCTATCTTTTCTAAATAGGTTATGCCCGGCAATATTTAATTCCCAATCCTGATTTTTCTGTAGCCATGTCAAGGTGGGCTCATAGTTCCAGTCTAATCCCTACTATATCTGGTTCCTCACAACGTAGCATTGCCTCCAGTTCCTGTTTTATTATGCATTGCTGTACAGACAGTTTAACTCATTTTTAATAGCAATTCCTCTCACTTTATTTTTAACCATCTTATTACACTCCTGTTCTATAAACTCTCTTTATTCCCTAACTATCTATGTCCTCCTTTAGTTTAATTTGTCCTATGCTCTACTGTTTAGTTTATATTTGGGAATGTTTCATTTCATCCCTCACCCCATCTTACTAGTTACCGATCCCCCCGCCCCCCCGCCAGCCAGCCCTTCGAAGAACTGCCACAATGGAAAAGAGAACAAGGTTTCAGAGCAGAGAACCTACAGCAATAACCTACAGAACCTACAGAAATCAGAAATAAAAGCTGAAAATGCTGCAAACACACAGCAGCAGCAGACTGAAGGAGGGCTCATAGCATTTCTGATGGGTCAGACTGGAACTAAGTAATCTCCCATCATAAGAACATACTAAGAAATAGAAGCAGGGGTAGGCCATTTGGCCCCTTGAGCCTGCTCCGCCATTCAATAGATCATAGCTGATCTGATCATGGACGATCTGATCATGGACTCTACTCCACTTCCCTGCCTGCTCCCCATAACCCTCGACTCCCTTAAATCATGTCTATCTCCACCTTAAATATATTCACCGACCCAGCCTCCACAGCTCTCTGGGGTAGAGAATTCCAAAGATTCACGACCCTCAGAAGTTCCTTCTTATTTCAGTTTTAAATGGATGACCCCTTATTCTGAAACTATGGCCCCCTAGTTCTAGATTCCCCCATGAGGGGAAACATCCTCTCTGCATGTACCCTGTCAAGCCCCCTCAGAATCTTTTAAGTTTCAATAAGATCACCTCTCATCCTTCTAAACTCCAGTGTGTATCAGCCCAATCTGCTCAACCTTTCTTCATAAGACAACCCCTTTGTCTTGGGAATCAACCTTGTGAATCATCGCCACAACCCCCAGAATATTTCTCACTGCATTAGGCCCAAGCGAATCACTCTAACCTGTACTTCCAGTCTTGGGCCAATCTTCTCCTCCCAGTCTCTCACACGGATTGATAGCGCCGTCTCCTGGGCGTACTGCTGGGAGTTAGCGATAAACAGCTCCTGGAATACAAGAATGGGTCAATGTTGGAACAGCTTAATCCAGCAATCAGCGCGCTAGGTGGAACTGCCATGTATCCAGGATCGGAGTGTACAACGCGAGGCCCAGCTTTATATACAAGAGCACGCAAGCAAACTGCAACAGCAAAAGCAACCGTGTACTCCAGACATTATTCCCCTTGCATAGAAGGCATAGTAAGGGCTGTATTACCCCTGTACTCCCAATAACATTGTTCTCCCTGTAGACTGCACATAGCAAGGGGCATATTTACTGTTGTATTCCCAACACTGCCCTTGTACATTACAGTAGGAGTATATTATCCCTTGACTCCCAATGACACTGTTCCCCCTGTAGAGTAGAGTAAGGAGACTTTAATTGGCTGTTAAAGTGGCCTTGCAAGCCACTCAATCGTACCAAACTGCTACAATGAATTTCAGTTTGTTGGGGGGCGGCGTTGGGCCTGGTCAGCGATGCCCTCATCCCAAGAATAAATTTTAAAATGTTTAGCTACTGGATCTATCCTGTGCATCACTGCTGGAACCCATTGCTTGCTGAAGATTCCAGCTCTCTCCATAAAGCTCAGGTCTCTCAATCACTAGTCAGGGCTTCCTGGATTAGAACTTGTGGCTCCATCGACACACGATCATACAACGTGCATTGTTCAGAACCCCGACCGGACTGCCCTCAAAACAGTTGGACTGATTTAGGCTGGGACATAGATTTTAAATACAGCTAGATATTTAACTATTCCCGTATAGTGACTGAAGAAAAGGATGCTAAAACAAGACATATGTTTCATTAATATTTACACACCACATTCCGTCTGACAAGCTCCTCATAACTCACGCATTCAGCTTCTCCAACAGGATCTGCAATTACAGATGGAAAATCTAATTACGGACAGAGAAACAGCGGGGAGTGGGTGGAACCGGAGTCACCCATAGTTAGAGGAGATGGGGGAGAGGAAGGTTACCCAGATTAATGGGTGGTGGGAAGAAGTTACCTAGATTTGGGGGAAAGTGGTTGTCCTGAGCTGCTACAGCCTCTTGATCCAAATCGATGTCATAATCATCTAAAATAAAAGAATTACAAGTTAGAAATGTCAAGTTTCATCACCTGTTTGCAATGTTTTACTCGGCAACACTAGTTTCACGTGTCAGGGTTGGTGAACCCGATCCTCACTCACACAACCCGTGCTCTCCTCTGGATCCATAACGTGGGAACAGAATCAATGAACCTGACTTGGACTCGAAAATTGCCAATGAGATTAATTCCACAAGCAGCAGCTCCCAAACACAGCTCTCGAGCACAAGACTGCAGCCAGAATTACACAACTGGAACTTTTACTAATCACCATTCACGTCTCAGCCTTGCTTTTGTAACTCAACACATCCACATCCTCCCAATGACTGCCTCATCTAATGCAAGCACCAATTCTCACAGGGATCAGCGCAGCACGATTTTTAGCTGCTTTTTAGCCTCTCACAGATCACATGGTTTTGGGTGGTTTAAAGTGTATATATTGTGATAAACAGGCTGGATAGACTAAATAGTCTTTACCTGTCCGATTGTTCATATGACCACCGGTGATTGGACCGTGACCAGGAGCAGGGGCAATGATTGTTCTCTCTCCTGTCTTGCCCAAGGTCGATCTGCCTAAACTGCAGATCCAAATAAGATCAGGTGAGTCAACATATACCTGGAATCACTCCTGGATTATTCAACTCTGGACATCACAGCGATGAACTAGACCAATCAGAATAGTCGGCTCCACATCTATAAGGGAAGTGATTAGTCAGTCCCGGGTCCTGGACATCCAGTGTCAGAGGTGCTTCAGTGGAAGCTGTGGCCAATTACAGCCAGAGAGAGAGCTTAACATTTCTAACTCCCCAGTTTTTTTTTTGTAATCGAGATGGCTAAAGAAGAATCCCATCTGTTCCAGTTCAGGGCGCTACCTACCACTAACCAGCAATAACCACCATTAACCAACGGTAACAGGAGAGCGTTCCTGACTTTCGCTTTCTTCCCACGCTGCAGTTAATTAGTATTTTCAGTTCCAGCGAGTCACAGATTTTCACCCGGCCCTTGGCAGATTATTGAAGTTCTGTTTCTGCTGCCTATCTGAGGCAGAGTGGGGGAGGAAATTAATCCCACCTCCTACACAAATAAATTATGTAAATGAGACAAATGGTGAACATCAAAATATGGAAATGAATGCTCTGAAACCCCATGTGTAGGCTGCATGTCACACTGAATAATATTAACAAGTAATAGGCAATCGGAGGATTACTGCAGAATATCAGGCCGAACAGGACCAATAGGTATTGTTCTAGGCACTGTCCTTACACATTTGCCGATCTGATCCCAGTCTCACTTTCACAGACACACACACACAGCTGATCGCACACACACACACACAGCTGATCTCACACACACACACACAGCTGATCTCACACACACACAGCTGATATCACACACACACACACAAGCTGATCACACACACACAAGCTGATCACACACACACACACAAGCTGATCACACACACACACACAAGCTGATCACACACACACACACAAGCTGATCACACACACACACACAAGCTGATCACACACACACACACAAGCTGATCACACAGGCTGATCACACACACACACACACACAGGCTGATCACACACACACATACACACAGGCTGATCACACACACACATACACACAGGCTGATCACACACACACAGGCTGATCACACACACACACACACAGGCTGACCACACACACACACACACAGGCTGACCACACACACACACACAGGCTGACCACACACACACACACAGGCTGACCACACACACACACACAGGCTGATCACACACACACACACACACACACAGGCTGATCACACACACACACACACACAGGCTGACCACACTCACACACAGGCTGATCACACTCACACACAGGCTGATCACAGTCATAAGGTACTATGATTGAGAGGCCATATGGCCTACTCCTGCTCCTATTTTTTATGTTATTAAACACAGGACATTCATTCATTGTTGAAATGCTTTGTTAGTGACAGCACTCTCTGAATATTAATGTGTGTGGCAGAGACCTGCTGTGAAAGGCAACAGATACATTGCGGACACCTCCTCCCCCACACACCAGTAGAGCACAGAGTGCATGACCCCTTCACACTCAGTAACATCAAGACCAGGGAATATTATCCTTTTATTCGGGATAACACTCTCCCCAAATTCAGTACGGTATATTAACCCTTCACACGAGGAGGGATTCTGTAAATTGGGCATGTCCTCTCACTGGAAAAGAGATGGTTTAGAGATTATATGATTGCTGCTTTTAGGATTCTAAAAAAGGGACTAGATAATGTCGACCATGTTTCACCCTGTCCAGGGCAATAGAACGAGAGCGACCTGCACTTAAACTGGGGTAAATTCAAAACTAATCTGTGAAAAATAACATTTCAGCGAGTGGTCAATCTGTAGAACAGGCTCCCAAGGGAGACAGTGGAAGCAGTTAGTACTGATTAATTCAAATGCAAATTAGATAGATTTCTTTCAGACGGTAACATTGTGGGGTGCAGTAGATGAGTAATTTGAGACACGACATGTGGTGAGCAAAGCGTGCTGGGAAGGAACAGGTGACTTTGGACCTGTGCTTTTCTTCATCTCATTTCTGGGCCTGTTCTAGACTAGTTAATAGAGACTGATTGCTATAATTGGTCAACAACTCCATTATCATCGTATCTTGTGACTACCAGGATGGTAGATGAACTCCTCCCCCCCCCCCCCCCCAACCCCAACCGCCGTCTAAAAATTCCAGTTCCTGTGTACATCCTGATCTCCACACGCTGGAGACGAGGAGGGCGGGCGGGTGGCAGATGCAGTTTAATATTGAAAATGTGAAATACATTTTGGAAGCAACAAGAACTACACCTAAAATGGTGAGATTTCAAATGGAGCAGAGTAGAGCGGTCTTGGCGTGCAGATACACAGGTCATTAAAGGGGTCAGCGCAGTGAGATCAGGCCATTTAAAGGGAAATGGAATCCGTGGTTTGGTGCTTGGAGGCGGAATTTCAGGACGAAAAAAGGTCCACCTTCTACCATCCTGGTAGTCACATGATACGACGATATTGGGGTTGTTGACAAATCAGGGCAATCAATTATTCTACAACAGACCCAGACATGAGGCAGGGAGGTGATGTTAAACTTGTAACAGACCGTGGCGAGGCTACAGTTGGCGTATTGGGTAGTTTTGGGGACTCGGTTGCAGAAACGATATAAAAGCAATGGGAAAGGTGCAGACTCGGCTTTTTATCCAGCAGATTATGACGAGTTGTGCAATGCTGCACGAGATAGTAATGAGAGAACACAAATTGAAGAGAATTACAAAAAAAAAAATTAAAGGAAGTTAAGTAAAAATTCTTCTCAGACAGTGGTTCACATGTGGAATTCCTTGCCAGTCCATAATGCTGTTAAAAAGGAATGAGATAATTTCTTGAAAAAGTAGAATGTTAAAAACGTAGAGGGAGCACGGGGATAGAGGGCCGAATGGCTGGTTTCTGTACTGGAACATCGAGAGATTCTATCTGGCCAAATCAGTGGATTACAAGTTTTGCATCAACTGCCCAGAGCTGGTCTGACTCTCCGTTCACATACCGCATCGGGTTCTGGTCATCAAGGTACAAGATAATAAAGCCAAAGAGTGGGTCCATCGACTGATCCCTGGGAGCAGAGCTCAGAGTTATGGGGAAAGACCAGAAACACAGCTTTTTCAGCCCCGAAGAGAGAGAGAGAGAGAAAGTGGGACAGGGCCTCAGCAAGGTACAAGTGGTGGTAAATGGTGCACTTGTGCCAGTGGACTGGGGTACACACCCCAACACCCTAATTTGGGGAAATTGATGGGATTGAAGGTCGATAAATCCCCAGGGCCTGATGGACTGCATCCCAGAGTACTTAAGGAGGTGGCCTTGGAAATAGCGGATGCATTGACAGTCATTTTCCAACATTCCATTGACTCTGGATCAGTTCCTATGGAGTGGAGGGTAGCCAATGTAACCCCACTTTTTAAAAAAGGAGGGAGAGAGAAAACAGGGAATTATAGACCGGTCAGCCTGACATCAGTAGTGGGTAAAATGATGGAATCAATTATTAAGGATGTCATAGCAGCGCATTTGGAAAGAGGTGACATGATAGGTCCAAGTCAGCATGGATTTGTGAAAGGGAAATCATGTTTGACAAATCTTCTGGAATTTTTTGAGGATGTTTCCAGTAGAGTGGACAAGGGAGAACCAGTTGATGTGGTATATTTGGACCTTCAGAAGGCTTTCGACAAGGTCCCACACAAGAAATTAATGTGCAAAGTTAAAGCACATGGGATTGGGGGTAGTGTGCTGACATGGATTGAGAACTGGTTGTCAGACAGGAAGCAAAGAGTAGGAGTAAATGGGTACTTTTCAGAATGGCAGGCAGTGACTAGTGGGGTACTGCAAGTTTCTGTGCTGGGGCCCCAGCTGTTTACACTGTACATTAATGATTTAGACGAGGGGATTAAATGTAGTATCTCCAAATTTGCGGATGACACTAAGTTGGGTGGCAGTGTGAGCTGCGAGGAGGATTCTATGAGGCTGCAGAGTGACTTGGATAGGTTAGGTGAGTGGGCAAATGCATGGCAGATGAAGTATAATGTGGATAAATGTAAGGTTATCAACTTTGGTGGTAAAAACAGACAGAATATTATCTGAATGGTGACAGATTAGGAAAAGGGGAGGTGCAACGAGACCTGGGTGTCATGGTACATCAGTCATTGAAGGTTGGCATGCAGGTACAGCAGGCAGTTAAGAAAGCAAATGGCATGTTGGCCTTCAAAGCGAGGGGATTTGAGTACAGGGGCAGGGAGGTGTTGCTACAGTTGTACAGGACCTTGGTGAGGCCACACCTGGAGTATTGTGTACAGTTTTGGTCTCCTAACTTGAGGAAGGACATTCTTGCTATTGAGGGAGTGCAGCGAAGGTTCACCAGACTGATTCCCGGGATGGCGGGACTGACCTATCAAGAAAGACTGGATCAACTGGGCTTGTATTCACTGGAGTTCAGAAGAATGAGCAGGGACCTCATAGAAACGTTTAAAATTCTGATGGGTTCAGACAGGTTAGATGCAGGAAGAATATTCCCAATGTTGGGGAAGTCCAGAACCAGGGGTCACAGTCTAAGGATAAGGGGTAAGCCATTTAGGACCGAGATGAGGAGAAACCTCTTCACCCAGAGTGGTGAACCTGTGGAATTCTCTACCACAGAAAGTTGTTGAGGCCAATTCACTAAATATATTCAAAAAGGAGTTAGATGAAGTCCTTACTACTAGGGGGATCAAGGGGTATGGCGAGAAAGCAGGAATGGGGTACTGAAGTTGCATGTTCAGCCATGAACTCATTGAATGGCGGTGTCGGCTAGAAGGGCCGAATGGCCTACTCCTGCACCTATTTTCTATGTTTCTATGTAACACATACCCCATTACCATTCATTCCGTAAAGCTACTGAAACCCACCTGTCCAGGCTGATCCTGTTTAAACAGCAGCCAATGCCACCATTCCAACCAGCAGAATGCAAGTCCAGCACCTGCCCCAAGCACAGAGCCCCATCCCAAGTGAACACCTAGCAGCGGAGTACCAGAGATACGGAGACTGTGAGAAAGGGGGAGCAGTGCCAGAGTCCAGGAGTGATCCAGGAGTCGAGAGATGCGAGACTGACGCCCATGGACTTGGGTCGCAGGAGTTGCTGCATTTGTCGCAGGAGGGGAACCAGCTCCGGGGGCTCAATGTGGCAAGGTTTATAAATGTATGAAATCCCTTCTCTTTCATTACCTTCCACTCCATCGCAATCCAGATGGTCTTCAGCTCGCTCCTGCAAGTCGTTCAATTCTTCTTCCACATTTCCTGCTTCAGTCTCCAACTCCTCGATTACCCGCCCACGCAGAGCAATCTGCGGAGGAAAGACTTCATTAACATAATCATATATACAAAACAGCAGGAGCGCTGACACAAACCAGAATACATCAGCGAGCACAAGTCACGGTGCAGCGCAGCACTTGAATCAGACTCCACATTCACCAAGTACCCTTCAGACCCTCGGTGTACAAACCACCTCGCCTGGCCATTTACATCCCACAAATCACTGTTGCCCGCCAATGTTACATTTAAGTTGCACGGCCGCGCAGCGCGCCAACTCTCACGCAACCGGCTCACCGACTTTCAAATAGGAAAAACCGTACGTGACAAACTTTGAAAGGGGCCGCGCAGCCCCCCCCAAAAACTAAACGGGAACATTGTTCCCCACTCTCTACTTTATCCCGTCCCAAAGCCGACACCTCCCCACACACAGCTCATTCTCAGATCCGTGGGTTGAGGACAAGTTTCACCTCCCGGTCTCTCTTGCACGCACACAGATTTGGGCAGGTCATATCTTCCACAATACAGTCAGAATTCACTATTGCTTCACTTAGAATAGAATCAGAATTTATAGCACAGGAGGCCATTCTGCCAGTCGTGCCTGTGCTGCACCGGTCATGATTCTATACACCTCAATAAGGTGTTTCCCTCTCTCTCTCTCCTCTCCTCTCCTCTCCTCTCCTCTCCTCTCCTCTCCTCTCCTCTCCTCTCCTCTCCTCTCCTCTCCTCTCCTCTCCTCTCCTCTCCTCTCCTCTCCTCTCCTCTCCTCTCCCCCCACCGCCCCTGGCCCAGCTTCCTCTGTTGCAAAGGAAAAAAACCCAGCCTTTCCAATCTTTCCTCACAACTAAAATTTTCCAGTCCTGGCAACATCCTCGGAAATCTCCTCTGTACCCTCTCTAGTTCAATCACATCTTCCCTGTAATGTGGTGACCAGAACTGCACGCAGTACTCCAGCTGTGGCCTAACTAGTGTTTTATACTGTTCTTGTATTCTCTGCCTTGGCTAATAACGGAAAATATCCCATAAGCCTTCTTAATCACCTTATCTACCTGTCCTCATACCTTCAGGAAATCTGTGAACATGCACTCCAAGGTCGGTTTGTTGCTCTACACTTCAGTGTTTTACCATTTATTGTGTATTCCTTGACTGGTTAGCCCTCCCCAAATGCATTACCTCACACTTCTCTGGATTGAATTCCATTTACCACTTTTC
The DNA here is from genome assembly GCF_044704955.1 of Pristiophorus japonicus. Classification (NCBI taxonomy): domain Eukaryota; kingdom Metazoa; phylum Chordata; class Chondrichthyes; family Pristiophoridae; genus Pristiophorus; species Pristiophorus japonicus. Next base: position 29,742,695 of record NC_091989.1, read on the forward strand.
TGCCCTCCTGACCAGTCCAATGAAATCTTCCTGCAGTCTACAGCTTTCTTCCTCACCAACGACCACACGGCCAATTCCTGAATCACCTGCAAACTTTTTAATCATGCCCCCTACATTGAAGTCCAAATCATTGCTATATAAAAAAAAAAGACTTGGATTTATATAGCACCTGTCATAACCACCGGACATCCCGAAGCACTTCACAGCCCATGAAGTACCTTTGGAGTGTAGTCACTGTTGTAATGTGGAAAAGGTAGCAGCCAATTTGAGCACAAGCAATCTCCCACAAACAGCAATGTGAAAATGATCAGACAATCTGTTTTCCGTTATGTTGATTGAGGGATAAATATTGGCCGGGATACCAGGGATAACTCCACTATTCTTCTTCAAAATAGTGCTGTGGGACCTTTTGAGAAAGCAGACGGGGCCTCGGTTTAACGTCTCATCTGAAAGGCGCCACCTCTGACATTGCAGTGCCAGTCTAGATTTATATGCTCAAGTTCCTGGAATGGGACTTGAACCCACAACCTTCTGACTCCGAGGCAAGCGTGCTACCTACTGAACCACAGCTGACACTCCATGTACCACAAAAAGCCAGGGGCCTAGTACTGAGCCCTACAGAACCCCACTGGAAACAGCCTTCCATTCATAAATGTTCAGTCTCAAAAACCCCGTAGTAAATCATTGTGTATTAACCAACTGTATGAAAACCTAGCTTCACCCTTCATTCTCCCAGTGATAATCCTCAATCCCTTGTTACTGATTCACTGATCAGTGGTCATCCTCAATCTGTGCCAGATAAATCAGCGCAGACCAGTGATTAACCCAAGAATTCTGGCTATACGACTCGCTCCCACCTTGACCCTGTGGAGGAACTCTCAGTTCATAATCTACATTTCTACACACATTGTTTTTGATGAGTTGATCTCCACACTGCCCAGGGAGCTTCACATAATCAGCTGGCCTTTCCCTCCTGACACTAACACACAGCTCTCCCCAAACACTCACCGTCCTTTGCTGATGTTTCCTTTGTGCCCGGAGTCTCTCCTTCATGTGGTGCCAGTACAGAACCTCCATATCTGCGAAGCAAAGAGACCATTTTAAAAATCAGTCAGTAACACACGACACAAGCCAAACTCACCAGGCTCCACCCACAATAAAACCAGTTAGTTACTTGGAGGTCCAACTTCACAATGAGCCCCCGTTTACAGAGCCCTCTCGCCACGAGCCCCCGTTTACAGAAAGGGGAGGGAAAATGGGTAAACCCGAGGAGGCAATAGCTTCCTCAGTGAAAGAGAAGATGTCCGTCAGGATGTAGGCGCTGTTCACATTACAGCCAACTCGCTCAAGTTCCTGCTACAACTGTACAGGGTATTGGTGAGGCCACACCTAGAGTACTGCGTACCGTAATTAAGGAAGGATATACTTGCATTGGAGGCAGTTCAGAAGGTTCACTAGGTTGATTGGGGTGACTTATGAAGATAGGTTGAGTGGGTTGTGCCTATATTCATTGGAGTTCAGAAGAATGAGAAACATACAAGATACTGAGGGGGTTCAACAAGGTGGATGCAGAGAGGATATTTCCATTACTAGGGGAAACAAAAACTAGGGGGCATAGTCTCAGAATAAGAGGTCGCTCATTTAAAACTGAGATGAGGAGGAATTTCTTCTCTCTGATGTTTGTAAATCTATGGAATTCTCTGCCCCAGAGAGCTGTGGAGGCTGGGTCATTGAATATATTTAAAGGTGGAGATAGACACATTTTTCAGCAATAAGGGAATAAAGGGTTATGGGGAACAGGCAGGGAAGTGGAACTGAGTCCGTGATCAGATCAGCCATGATCTTATTAAATGGCGGAACAGGCTCTAGGGGCCAATGGCCTACTCCTGCTCCTATTTCTTACATTCAGTAGAGTCAGAGAAACATAGAAAATAGATGTAGGAGTAGGCCATTCAGCCCTTTGAGCCTGCACCACCATTCAATAAGATCATGGCTGATCATTCCCTCAGTACCCCTTTCCTGCTTTCTCTCCATACCCCTTGATCCCTTTAGCCATAAGGACCATATCTAACTCCCTCTTGAATACATCCAATGAACTGGCATCAACAATTCTCTGCGGTAGGGAATTCCACACGTTAACAACTCTCTGAGTGAAGAAGTTTCTCCTCATCTCAGTCCTAAATGGCTTACCCCTTATCCTTAAGACTATGTCCCCTGGTTCTGGATTTTCCCATCATCGGGAACATTCTTCCTGCATCTAACCTGTCCAGTCCCGTCAGAATTTTATATGTTTCTAGTTGATCCAGTCTCTCCTCTTATGTCAGTCCAGCCATCCTGGAATCAGTCTGGTGAACCTTCGCTGCACTCCCTCAATAGCAAGTACGTCCTTCCTCAGATTAGGAGACCAAAACTGAACACTATAATCCAGGTGAGGCCTCACCAAGGCCCTGTACAACTGCAGTAAGAGCTCCCTGCTCCTATACTCAAATTCCCTAGCTATGAGAACCTGCTAAATGGAGCCACTGAGGCAGGAACCCAACCGGCCCCAGAGCGCAGCACCACCTCTCACCTGCAAACGTTGGGCCCTTTCTCCTGCTCTTCAAATCGCTCCATCCACCGTAATCTGAGGGAGACAAAAGAAAGGGGGAGAGAGAGCGTTTGAGAGAGCCAGACAGAGTGTGTCCATAGAGAGAAAGTGTAGGCGAGAACACGGTACACAATTTACACAGTGACAGTCACTGCTGCTATGGGTACATCCACAGTGAGCCACACAGTACAAGAATACACCTGCAATGAGTGACACACGGGTGCAAGCTCACTCAGCGCAGACACACGCGGGCACAGCGCAGACTCCATGGATTCCGTGAACACGGGGAGGATCCAGTTAGTAGCTACTCACACGTCGTAGAGAACCACTTCCCAAACTCTTTCAGCTTAACAAAGGTTTTCCGTTTCCGCTTGGTTCCTGTGACATTGACACACGCCGGGATAACAAAGTGTATTCCTGCAGAACACAAAGTCACATGCCAGGTCTTAGAACAGAACAGAGTAACGAGCGGAATCAATCAGTTCAAACAACTCCATCACACTCGGGTCCTGCATCACAACCAGACAGTTGCCCCCCTGACGATCCAATGGCTTGTTGAATAGTCAGCGTCACTGTGTTGGACTGCTTTCTTGTTCCTTTAAACGCCGGGTTACATATATGTTCAGATGTAGCAATGCAGGATCAGATCTTTATTGAAACATCACAAATCCAGTGTGAGAGCTTAATCATACTAGCCACAACCAGTATGAGCTGTTATACAGTGGTTCACTCACATCTCAGACCTATTTTGCTTCCAATCCCAACATTCCATGCATATCACCAATAAATCATAGCACATCATAGATACAGACAAAGGACAACAGAATAACAAACGCAACAAACATACACTTACCTCTTCTCAATCTCTTCCAATTATGTTATTACCATGGTTATATTGCTCTATCATAAACTCGTCCGATCATTTTATTACTGTAAACACAACTAAACAAGCTAACATATTCCAGACCATCACACACATGGCTGAGAGACTCTTACACATTTCACCACCCTCCTTTTCTGTGACGATATCTTTGCTTTTGGCCTCCTTGCACAAACAAGGTTTGTCAGATAGTCAGTGGGCTGTACAGGGTTTGTCGGGTGTCACCGGGCTGTACAGGGTTGGTAGGGTAGTCAGTGTGTCACTGGGCTGTACAGAGCAGAGTTCGAGGTCAGAACCCCAGCTGAGATAGCTGGCCCCAACCAAGGCAGCAGTTGTGATTACTATTGGCCTGATACAATGGGTTAGAGGCAGAGGAAAGGCATAAACATACTCATGGCTGATGTGTACCTCAACTCCATTTACCTGCCTTTGCTCCATAGCCCTCAATATCCTTGGCTAATATCTATCAACCTCAGTCTTCAAAGTACCAATTGTTCTCCAGCATCCACAGCCTTTTGGAGAGCGCTCCAGATTTCAACTAGTTTGCGTGTAAAAAAAAAAAAAGTGCTTCCTGACATCACCCTTGAACGGCTCGGCCCTAATTTGGAGACCGCGGCCAGCTCCCGATCACTGTTCCACTGGAAGGTGCCTGCGGGGAGGCCAGGATCAGACTCTGCGGTCGTGGCCTCCCTAGTCCAATGGACGACCATCACTCCCAGCCGATGTTCACACGTGAAGGCTAGCCTCCCAGGTGAGGTAGCAGGCAGCAGCCAGTAACTGTGGAACTGCATCTGAATGCTCTGCAGTCAGCAGCAGACTGTCCCTCCCCCACCTCATCTTTCTCAGCCTCATGCATTCTAAGCTCAAATACCTCAAGCACATCTCGGGTACCATGCAGCTGTACTTACACACCAGTTATACAGCAAACGGAGACTCTCGCTCTGCTGCCAGTACTCGGCCGATGTGGGTAGCTGTTGATATTTACTGAAAAGGAGAACCGAGGTGCAGGGATATTAACAGCACTGCTGAAATATTCATCATGAGGTTCCTCTAAGTAGGGATCAACAGGTGGGGGGAGGGACGGAGGGGAGCCCATGATTTTCACAGACCCTCGATAATCAGACAACTGTCATTCTAACTCCCACCCAACCCATCTCTAGTTCCTTGATGATGACAACAGCATTCCCTGTTGAAACAAAGAAACGTTTCTTTTCTACTGGAGTTTGTCTCCATGCCCTCCCTCCCTCCCTTCCTCCCTCCCTCCCTCCCAGCAGAGCTCGGGCACAACACAGACACAGGAGGGGGGAAAACGGACATATTCAATATGGTACCTTTCTTGAATGGCTTTTCTTGAGTGGCTTCAAAAGGGTCCAGGCTCCGCCAGGGGTCGAGTACTTCCTGCAGCACAAACAGGCAATCAGTCCGTGAGAGAGAGAGAGAGAGAGAACTTGCATTTATATAGCGTCTTTCACAACCTCGGGTGTAGTCATTGTGGTAATATGAGCAAACGCGGTAGCTAATTTACACACAGCAGGATCCCATAAACAGTGTAAACATGACCAGATTATGTTTTTCGTGTTGGTTGAGGGATAAAGGCAGCATTTCCGACAGTGCAGCAATCACGCAGCACTGGCCCTCCGACAGTGCAACACTGGCCCTCCGACAGTGCAACACTGGCCCTCCGACAGTGCAGCACTCACGCAGCACTGGCCCTCCGACAGTGCAGCACCCAAGCAGCACCAGCCCTCCGACAGTGCAGCACTGCACTGAAGTGTCAGCCTGGACTATGCGCTTAAGTCTCTGGAGCCGAGGCTCGAGATGACCAAATGCCACATCCTCCACTCTCCGACCATCTCACCCAGCGTCCTACTCGGGTTTACTTCTGCAAAGAGAAAGCAGAAGTGAATTCTCAAAAACGGTCCACATTGGCTGTATCCAAAGCTAACTTTCTGAAATCGAGCTCTTGACAGGGAGCATCATGTCATAGGACAGGCAATTAACGTCAACACCCGACTCCCACCCCATACCGGGCAAATTAAACGGGGTGCAAGGACAGAGAGTTGGGGCTTTTGTGCACAAATCTTTGAAGGTGGCACGGGTAACAAAGCAGTTAATAAAACATATGGGGTCATGGGCTTTATAAATAGAGGAACAGAGAACAAAAGTCAGGAAGTTATGCTAAACCTTTACAAAACACTGGTTCGGCCCCAGCTGGGGTAGTGTGTCCAATTCTGGGCACCACACTTTAAGGACGTGAAGGCTTTGGAGAGGGTAAAAATGAGAGAGAGATTTACTACAATGACTCCAGGGATGAGGGGTACAGTTATGTGGATAGACTGGAGAAACTGGGATTGTTCTCCTTAAAGCAGAGAAGGTTTGATAGAGGTGTTTAAAATCATGAAGGGTTTAGATAAGAGTAAATAAAGAGAAAGTGTTTAGAATGGCTGAAGGGGCGATAACCAGAGAGCACAGATTTAAGGTGATTGGCAAAAGAATCAGAAGGGACACGAAGAAACAGGATTTCAGTTTGCACACTTGATAGGGAGGTGGAAACAGATTGAATAGTGGCCTTCGAAGGGGAATTGAGTGAATACTTGGAGAAAAAATTGCTGGGATTTAGGGAAAGATGCGGGGGAGTGGGACGAATTGGATTGCTCTTCGAAAGAGCCGGCACAGACTCGATGGACCAAATGGCCTCCTTCTGTACCATATCATTTTCTGATACTATGATTAACGTTAGCGCACTGACTCCCACACAGCCGACCACCTCCCACACACGCACACCAGGAGAATAATGTTACTGCGATAGACCCGACTTGCTGATGAGGCTGCCGATCAGGAGGGTAATGCTTAAACTTAGCCCCAGCATTCCAGGCACCACAGCAGGGCTCGACAAGGAACCTCCTGCTTTAGGTGTGCTGGTTCATAAAAAGCATGAGGCCCCACCATGTTAATTACCCATTTCTCTGGTCGGATTTTTTTGTTCCTTGTTCATTACCGGGTAAGGTCGGCATTTATGCCCAATCCTAGTTACCCTTGAGCAGGTGGTTGTGGGCCTTCTTGAACCACTGCAGTCCATGTGGCGAAGGTGTTCCCATAGAAGGAACAATGATATATTTCCAAGTCGGGATCGTGTATGACTTGGATTGAGATCTTGGAGGTGGTGGTGTTCCCATGTGCCTGCTGCTCTTGTCCTTCAAGGTGGTAGAGGTCGCGGGTTTGGGAGGAATTACTGCAGTGCATTTAGTGTGCTGTCCCTTTAAATTTGCTGCATGGCCGCGCATACGCAGTATCTCTTCCAGCTTGCAAACGGTCTGCGCAGCTTAGGGAAAACATTGGTTAGGAGACGAGACACTCGCCACAGAATACCCAGCCTCCGACTTGCTCTTGTAGCCACGGTATTTATGTGGCTGATCCAGTTAAGCTTCTGGTCAATGTTGATACCCAGGATCTTGATGCGACTAGATTCAACAATGGTAATGCCATTGAGTATCAAGAGGAGGTGGTTAGGCTCTCTTGTTGGAAAGAGTCATTGCTTGGAACTGGCGTGGCGCGAATGTTATTTGCCACTTATCAGCCCAAACCTGAGTATTGTCCAGGTCTTGCTGCATGCGGGCACAGACTGCTTCATTATCTGAGGAATTGCGAATGGAACTGAATACTGTGCAATCATCAGCGAACATCCCCACTTCTGACCTTATGATGGAGGGAAGGTCATTGATGAAGCAACAAGGTGGTTTGGCCTAGGACACTGCCCTGAGGAACTCCTGCAGCGATGTCCTGGGGTTGAGATGATTGGCCTCCAATAACCCCAACCATCTTCCTTTGAGTTAGGTATGACTCCAGCCAGTGGAGAGCTTTATCCCTCGGATTCCCACTGACTTCCATTTTACTCAGGTTCCTTGGTGCCACACTCAATCAAATGCAGCTTTGATATCAAGTGCAGTCACTCTCCCCTCACCTCTGGAATTCAGTTCTTGTCCCGGTTTGGACCAAGGCTGTAAGGAGGTCTGAAGCCAAATGGTCCTAGCAGAACCCAAACTGAGCATCGGTGAACCCCTCCACGGTCTCTAAATTGTCACACTGCTTGTCCAACATGCAGTACCGGATGAGCAGAAATTTCCTTCAACTAAATATTGGGAAGACCAAAGCCATTGTCTTCGGTCCCTGCCACAAACGCTGTTCCCTAGCCGCCAACTTCATCCCTCTCCTTGGCAAATGTCTGAGGCTGAACCAAACTGTTCACAACCTTGGTGTCATATCTGACCCAGAGATGAGCTTCCGACTACATATCCACAGCATCACTAAAACTGGCTAATTTCACCTCCCGAACATCGCCCAACTCCATCCCTGCCTCAATCCGTCTGCTGCTGAAACCCCCATCCATGCCTTTGTTACCTACGGACTTGATTATTCCAATATTTTGAAAATTGAAACACAGGATATTTTGCAGGCATTGCTAATGTTACCTTGGTGTTCACCGTGTCGGGCGCAGTCGGCCCCCTGTCACGCAGCATGTAACCCCGAACCTCATGCACAGCCTGCAGGAACATGAAGTGGGAATGTTATACTTCCAAGAGCTGACACACCCCAGTCTCGCAGCCTACTGTACATGCTCCACCATTCCTCACAGATGCCACCCCAACCCAGCTCCTACCTGCTGTTGTTCAACGTGCTCTGCGCCCTCCGCTAACGGCGGAGGAAAACCGCCATCTACATCGCCGCCATCATCATCATCGCTTCCTGCAGGACCTGAGGCAAGAGCACAGGCGAGGGGGTTTAGTCCAGAACATTCTCAAGAGTCCTGCACACAACAACAACAACTAAAGGGCAAAGAGAATGGGGCTAGGGGCAGGATTTGCAATATAATCCATCCCCATCTGGTTATTCCAAGCGCCAACTGTCTCCAGGACTAGACACAGCCTGGGCTGCACCTGGACCCACCCCAACCCTCGGCCCCCGACCTGCTCCGCCAACCTCTGGACCCGGCCCGAAACTCAGCCTGAGCCCCAACCCTGGACCCGGCCCGACCCTCAATCCGCTCCCCCAGCCCCTGGACCTGGCCCGACCCTCAGCCTGCTCCCCCAACCCCTGGACCTGGCCCGACCCTCAGCCTGCTTCCCCAACCCCTGGACCTGGCCCGACCCTCAGGCCCTGGACCCGGCCCGACCCTCAGGCCCTGGACCCCCAACCCCTGGACCCGGCCCGGACCTCAGCCTGCTCCCCGACCCTCAGCCCACTCCCCCAGCTCCTGGACCTGCTCCCTGACACTCAGTCCACTTGCCAACAGTCCTCAATGCTGGTATCGACTGGCAGCTCTCAGCAAACACAGGATCTCTGTGGAACAGTAAGGATCAATAACTGGGGAGAGCTTGATACTGGAAGTACCCTCCCCGAGGGCTCCCTAATGGCGGAGCAATGCTCAGTGTGATACTCATACAAGGTTGCAGGTGGGAATCCCAGCCTGTGCTTATTTAATTGGAATGGGTAACTTGGTTGCGCTATAGCACCTTTAAAATGAAGTCTGCAGCTGCACACTGGGAGAGTTAGTCTGCCTGTCTCTATACTAGGGAGAAAATCTATATCCCATCATGGGCTACAATGGAGACTGCTTGAAGGTGGCGTCTCGTGATGACAAACCATCTGATTCGCAGAGCAGTACGAGAGTCGAGGCAGTAATTCGGGCCCGTTTACCAGACTCGCAGTTGGAGAGCTGTGGATCGGGGAACTGGGCAGCTGCCCGCTAGCGGTCAGAAGCTGCCTGATTGAAGGGCCTCCTGCAGTGGGTTAGCTGTGATTAATAATGAACAGTATCGATCTTATCCTGCTGAGCAAGAAGGTTCGCGGTTACTGTGCTCGTTCCTGCATGTTGCTAAATGTCACACTACCCCCAAGCTGGGTAGCATTATTCAAGGCTCCTGCTCTTGATCACTGCCCACCTGACCCCTGGAAAATGGGGCAAGGACACAAGGCTCAGCTGTGACCCTTCCCCTCCTCTCCCCCAGCAAGCCAGTGCCCCGGTTGACATGAATGCTGGGCCCCTTGTGCGGGGGACCAGCGGGTGCCTGCACCTACCGAACAGCAAGAGGCAGCACCTTCTGGGGCCACACAACCGAATCTCGATTCGTGTGAAAATAACCACGGAGATTTCAGTGAGACGCACCTGGTGAAATGCAGCACTTGTTTTTTTTCTGCATGAATTAATGTGAAACACCAGATTGGTCTGTCAATACCATGTGGTGCTGAGATATACTCAACACAACAGGCAAAGCAGCAACAACCCTCGCAAGGGCATTGCTGCTTTCCACATCCCCAAATCCCTTGTCTCAACGTGAAAGAAGCAGCACCAGATTCCCCAGAGCAGAATACTTACCGAGCCCTTCATCTGAAAAGCGCAACACTGGAACTGGAGCCTGACAGTCGCTGCCCTCCATCTCCACGTACTGTGGAACCTCCTGCAAGCCTGTAAACAATGCAAGGCACAGTGTGACGACCAGACTCCCTGCTGCGTAACCTGCCTGTGGCCACACCGCATGCGCCACACAACCTGCTGTGCTCTCAGCAAGCACCGGCGGCAATCTCAGGAGACATCTGCCCTCCTTATAATCACCAACATCATAGAATGATGCAACACTGGAGACCATTCGGCCCATCGTACCTGTGCTGGCTCTTGGGTAGAGCTATCCCATTAGCCCACTTCCTTGTTCTTTCCCCATAGCCCTGTAAATTTGTCCCGTTCAAGTATTTATCCAATTCCCTTCTGAAAGTTTAGTGAATCTGCTTCCACCACCCTTTCAGGCAGTGCATTCCAAATTATAACTCGCCGTGCAAAAAAAATTCTTCTCATCTCTCCTCTGGTTCTTTTGCCAATTACATTAAATCTGTGTTCTCTGGTTACCAATCCAACTGCTACTGGAAACAGTTTGGCCTGATCTACTCTATCCAAACATTTTATGATTTTGAACATCTCTATTAAATCTCCCCTTAACTTCTCTGCTCCAAGAACAATCCCAGCTTTTCCAGTCCCACCACATTACTGAAGCTCATTACAGTAAATCTCCTCCGCACCCATTCCATTTGTACCCTTCTCCAAAAAGATACATGCATTTTATATAGTGTCTTTAATGTAGCAAAAGTTCCAAGGCACTTCACAAGAGAATGTAATCAATCAAAATTTTGTACCGAGCCACAGGAGATATCAAGACAGATGATCAAAAGCTTGATCAAGTGGATGAGCGATTAAAATCGGAGATGCGCAAGGTGCCAGAATTGGCGAAGAGCAGGGATCTTGAGGGCTTGTGGGGCTGGAGAAGGTTGCAGAGATAGGGAGGGGGCGAGGCCATAAGAGGGATTTGAAAACAAGGATGAGAAATTTACAATTGAGGCATTGCCAGACCGGGGGCCAGTGTGGGTCAGCAAGCACAGGGGTAATGGATGAATGGGACTTAGTGTGAGTTAAGATACAGGTTGCAGAATTTTAGATGAGCACAAGTTTATAGAGGGTGGAAGCCAGGAGATCATTGGAATAGTGAAGTCTAGAGGTAACAAAGGCATGGATGAGGGTTTCAGCAGCAAATGTGATGAGGCAGGATCAGAGTTGGGCGATGTTACGAAGGTGGAAGTAAGCAGTCTTGATGATGGAGCAGATGTGTGGTCGGAAGCTCATCTCGGGGTCAAACACAGCACCAAGATTGCGAACAGTCTGGCCCAGCTTCAGACAATAGCCAGAGGGATGGAAACAGTGTCTAAGGAACAGATCTTGTGGCCGTGACCAAAGACAATGGCTTTGGTCTTCCCAATACTTAGCTGAGAGGAAATTTCTGCTCATCCAATACTGGATGTCGGACAGGCAGAGTAGCAAATCAGACCGTGTAGGGGTCGAAGAGGTGGGGGTGAGATACAGCAGAGTGTAGTCAGCGTACATGTGGAACACGACGTGTTTTCAGATGATGTTGCCAAGGGGCAGCTTGTAGATGAGAAAAAGGGAGCCAAGGATGGATCATTGGGGACTCCAGAGGCAACGGTATGGGAAGGGAAGAGTGGCGATGCCCAGAATTGGACACAATACTCCAGCAGGGGCCGAATCTTCAGACAGATTTTTACTTAAACACTCAGACAGTCTGAAAACCAAGGCACAACAGTTCTGAAAAAGTATAATACCTGGAGGGGTAGTTATGCTCTTTTAGGAAAGGCAGCCCATGTTTAACTAACCTGAAGTTTCACAAATATATTCCAGATTTGTTGATCAGGCAATATGCAGCCAGACCCACGCTTGGATTATACCATCAATATCTGACAGAGGGAGCGAGTATTTAAGGGCTGTATTACTGATGCTAGTCAGACTCCACCTCAAGCATAGTGCACAGTCCAGGGCACTTCCCCACAGGAAGGAAATGAGGGTCCTGTTGAGGGTCAGGAAGGACAAAGATGACCCCGGATGTCAGGAATTTCAGTTCTGAAGAAATCAGGCTGGCTTTCATTGGAACAGAGAAGACTTTACCTAATCTAGTGAAATTGTTTCCATTATCACAGACTGTTTACAGCACAGAAAGCCAATCGGCCCATCAGGTCTGTTCTGGATCTTGGCTAGATCAATCCCAAACTAATCCCACTGCCCCACTCTCTCCCCATAGCCCTGTATCAATCCTAAACTAATCCCACTGTCCCACTCTCTCTCTCCATAGCCCTGTATCAATCCCAAACTAATCCCACTGCCCCACTCTCTCTCCATAGCCCTGTATCAATCCCAAACTAATCCCACTGCCCCACTCTCTCCCCATAGCCTTGTATCAATCCCAAACTAATCTCACTGCCCCACTCTCCCCCCATAGCTCTGGCACCAAGCTTATGGTCTACAGGGCTGTCGTGATACCCGCCCTCCTGTATGGCTCAGAGATGTGGACCATATACAGTCGACACCTCAAATCGCTGGAGAAATACCACCAACAATGTCTCCGCAAGATCCTGCAAATCCCCAACGTTAGTGTTCTCGATCAGGCCAACATCCCCAGCATCGAAGCACTGACCACACTCAACCAGCTCCATTGGGCGGGCTACATTGTTCGCATGTCCGACACAAGACTTCCAAAGCAAGCGCTCTACTCGGAACTCCTGTCCACCTGTTGCTCGCTTGCCGTGTAGAGGAAATGTTTCAAGGACACCCGCAAAGCTGCCTTGATAAAATGCAACATCCCCACCGGCACCTGGGAATCCCTGGCCAAAGGCCACCCTAAGTGGAGGAAGAGCATCCGGGAGGGCGCTGAGCACCTCGAGTATCAACGCCGAGAGCATGCAGAAAACAAGCACAGTCAGCGGAAGGAGCGTGCAGCAAACCAGACTCCCCACCCACCCTTTCCTTCCACTGTCTGCCCCACCTGTGACAGAGACTGTAATTCCTGTATTGGACTGTTCAGTCACCGGAGAATTCACTTTTGGAGTGGAAGCAAGTCTTCCTCGATTTCGAGGGACTGCCTATGATGATAATGTATCAATCCCAAACTAATCCCACTGCCCCATTCTCTCCCCATAGCCCTGTAACAATCCTAAACTAAACACACTACCCCACTCTCTCCCCATAGCCCTGTATCAATCCTAAACTAATTCCACTGCCCCACTCTCTCCCCATAGCTTCAAATCCCAGTTAAAAAAGGGACAGGATTACTGATTAGCGAAATAACTAACATCAAACACCCAAGTCACAGCAGCAAAGCTCACATTCAAGGAATGGGAGCTGTCCAATCAGACAATAATCAAGCTCCAGAGATACAGAACAGTGCTGAGGATTAGTGACACACTCTGTCTCACTCTCAGCGAGAGCTTGCAACACTGCACTGTGTCACCAGCTCGCTGGCACACTGCGCATTACCATTGTGCCCGGCGCTGTCCTGCTGTTGCCTGTTCAGATAGTTCATCGGTGACACGTTGGCCAGCTCCAACATGAAGGCGCCTGTGATGTGAGGGGTACAAGTGTTCATTCGGAAATCCTTGCGGCTGCCCAGGATCTCTCCTCTCCGGCTACAGTGAAGAGGAAAGCTTGTTCAGTTAGTAACTGAGGATTGGACATTCGTGTTTAGTTCAATTCCTCCTTGCCGCTGTCCTCCCCCTCACCCCCTGGCTCCATGAGTCTCGACGTCCTTCCAGCATCGTGTGCGAGGCGAGTGCGTCAGCACCAGAACCAGGGAAGCGATGCTACCCAATCCCAATCCTGACCCGACCCAACACCAACACATAAACTTTCCATGGCAGGTCACCAGGTGGGAGCGCTGTACTTGCTCCTTCTCATTAACCTGAAGGCACACCGGGCCGAGATCAGCACAGAAGGTAACCGGGGACCTTCCTGCTCCATGTGACGCAGTATCAGTAAATGGGTGGTCACCGGCATCTAACTCCTGGACTTCAGCCATAGAGCTCCCCAACAATTACACCTCACCTGGATACTGAACATTTAATGTAAATGTATCCCGAATGTGGGAAATTTACTGTTCTTATCAAGGTGTAAAATGTCAGTACTGGCATGTAAGTAAGCTTCAACCATGGACCCAATATCAGCATCAAACACTCCCAGGGCTGGTGCAACACGGGTTAGATACAGAGTAAAGCTCCCTCTACACTGTTCCATCAAACACTCCCAGGACATATACAGGGGGTTAGATACAGAGTAAAGCTCCCTCTACACTGTTCCATCAAACACTTCCAGGACATATACAGGGGGTTAGATACAGAGTAAAGCTCCCTCTACACTGTTCCATCAAACACTCCCAGGACATATACAGGGGGTTAGATACAGAGTAAAGCTCCCTCTACACTGTTCCATCAAACACTCCCAGGACACGTACAGGGGCTTAGATACAGAGTAAAGCTCCCTCTACACTGTCCCATCAAACACTCTCAGGACAGGTATAGCACGGGTTAGATACAAAGTGAAGTTCCCTATAAATTGTCCCAAATCACTAACACAAGATTCAGAGCCATATCTGCACTGTAGCAATGTGATATCTCCATTTCTCCAGCCAGCCAATTGAGAATCAAGTGGCAGCACATTACACAGCCTGGTGTGGTGAACTAACCTCCACCAGCAACTGGAATAAAGCTGTCCGAAACTAGAGAACCCTTACAGCTGGCAGGGAAAGAAACTTTCAGAGTGTCTGCCTGAGACACACTGACTGGGTCTTTCACACCATCTGTCTGGGTGCCTGCCTTGATCTGCTATCTATCTGTGTGGCAGCACATTCTGTACCTGAGCAGTGGGTTGTTCTTTTTCTCGATTTCCTCTGGTGGTACCAATGCCATTGGTGTTAGTGGGATAATGTTCACTGCCTGCAGCATCGAGAAGAAAGCACAGGGTAGTCACAATGTAAATATTTATAATGGGAATTCTAATGTAAACAGTTGCCTGTCACATTGCAGTTGCAGACCTCCCACCACTGGTGGTGCAAGTCCCCAGGTCGACAGACATTTTCTTTCTCTGCCACATCATGTGTTACCTCAGGCTCCCCCCACCTACCCAGTCTCTCCCTCAGCTTAGGCTCTCCACCCGACCCCCTTTAACTCAGGTACTCCTCCCTCGCACGCTAATCCAATCCACCCCACCGCCTTACCTCAGACACACCGCCCCACCCGCCCCATACCACATGCTCTCCCCTCCCCCAGCCCCTCGGGTTGATGCCCTAGTCCGATGTGATCTCCCATCGCCGCCTCACTCCCCTCCTAGTGTTATTCATACTTCAATATTGCTCTGCTCTTCAAATGCCCGACCATCATCCATGTTGTTCCATTTCTCGTGCCCTCCAGCTTCTGTCCCCAGCCCATTCCTCGATCACCTCTCGCAGCCTCCTGCTCGATGTGCTAGGTGGGTTTGCGGGCGGTGGGGTGGGTGGAGATGACCCATTATGCTAACCGAGTCCCACTTTGCATCATTCAGAGTTAGGGGAATCACAAATAAGGATTACGTACGGTCGAATTGTGCTCCTTCTGCAAATCAATGCTGGTTTTTACTGAACACTCAATATCATCAAGAGACAAAAACTGGAAAACAAGGATATTAGCAGTTAGTGACATCAGATGTAGAAAGACATGATCAGAACTGCCCAGTACTTTTACATTTACAGAAAATATGGACAGATTATAGGAGCAGTATCTCACACCAGAGCAGTGACTGTTATGGTGCTGGAACCTGAAGGGACGCCATGCACAAACTGCATGACACAGCCACCGAGCAGTTAAATTTACAATCCCATTTTTACAAGGTCAGGAGAATATTATTGTTCATTTCAACCTCACAGACCAATTCATCCCACTTGGTTTCTGGTTCAGTTTACACATCTCCTCATGTAACTCCAGTGCCCCCATACCAGTGTTCACTATCGGAATCACTGCTTCCATCCCATGGAACAGATTGCCAACATAACAGTCATATCACTTAGATATTCCGAATAGCTGGAGATATGCACGTTTAAAAAAAATAATTTTGCTTCAGTCATTTACATCTAATTAATTTCACAGAGTTAATGAACAGTGAATCCTGAGTCAAAGCTCCTTACTTCCTGATCAGCCATCTGATTAGCCAAGGACACATCATTATCTGTACCATCATTCCCAATAGATGTAGCCTTTTGATTCTGCCTAAAATAGCAAACACAAAAACGACATTTCAAGCAGTTTCTACAGCCAGAACATCACCGTCAAAACATTTACTTTTACAGAAAGTATGGACAGTGATCCTCTCCTACTGAACAACCTTCCACATCTAGTGTTAACACAGCACATTACTGGGTGTAACAGTCTCAATAATATTCGATTATTGAGTGTAACAGTCCCATAATAACACAATCTGTTTCTGAGTGTAACAGTCCCATAACACAGTCAGTTACGGAGTGTGACAGTCCCATAACACAGTCCGTTACGGAGTGTAACAATCCTATAATAACAGAGCCTGCTACCATATGTAATGTTTCTGTAATAACACAGCCTGTTACTGAGTGTATTGTTCGGAGTGTAATGTTTCATTAATAACACAGCATGTTACTGCGTGTGATGTTCCAGTAGTAACTTATTGTTTAGTTGTATAATCCTGTTATTTTAGATCTGGTAATGTGTAATGCAACAGGATTAATTAATGATCTCATAGTAAAGGATCCTCTAGGGAAGAGTGATCATAGCATGTTAGAATTTCAAATTCAGTTTGAGGGTGAGAAACTTGGGTCTTAAACTAGTGTCCTGAACTTAAATAAAGGCAATTACAAAAGGTACGAAGACAGGGTTGGCTAAAGTGGACTGGAGAAATAGATTAAAGGGTAAGACAGTGGCAGACATTAAGGAGCTATTTCATAACTCTCAGTGAGAAAGAAAGACTCTGAGAAGGATGAACCATCCGTGGCTAACTAGGGAAGTTAAAGATGGTATCAAATTGAAAACAAAGGCATTCAATGTAGCGAAGATTGGTGGTAGGCCAGAGGATTGGAAAATTTTTAGAAACCAACAAAGGACGACTAAAAAAAATAATAAAGCAAAAGATAGATAGATGAGAGCAAACTAGCAAGAAATTAAAAAAAAGACAGTAATAGCTTCTACAGGTATATAAAAAGGAAGAGAGCAGCTGAAGTAAACATTGGTCCCTTAGAGGATGAGACTGGGGTATTAATAATGGGTAACAGGGAAATGGCTGAGACTTTGAACACATTTTTTGTATCGGTCTTCACGACAGAAGACACTAAAAGCATCCCAAAAATAGATCATCAAGGGGCTATAATGAGGGGGAACTTAAATCAATCACTATCAATCTATGTCCTGATAATCCTCAATCTGTACCCTTGATAATCCTCAATCTTTGTCCCTGATAATCCTCAATCTGTGTCCGTGGGCAATGGTAGCCTTGAGGAAGAGTTCATAGAGTGTACTCGGTATGGTTTCTTAGAACAATACATTATGGAACCAACCAGGGAGCAGACTATTTTAGATCTGGTAATGTGTGATGAAATAGGATTCATTAATGATTTCATACTAAAGGTCATAGTAAAAGGATCCTCTAGGGAAGAGTGATCATAGCATGTTAGAATTTCACATTCAGTTTGAGGGTGAGAAACTTGGGTCTGAAACTAGTGTCTTAAACCTAAATAAGGCAATTACAAAAGGTATGAAGACGGAGTTGGCTAAAGTAGACTGGGAAAATAGATTAAAAAGTACAAAATGGTAGATAAGTAGTGACAGACATTTAAGGAGATATTTCATAATTCTCAACAAAGATATATTTCATTGAGAAAGAAAGACTACGAGAAGGATGAACGATGTTGTGAAGATTAGTGGTAAGCCAGAAGATTGGGAACATTTTAGAAATCAGCAAAGGATGACTAAAAAAAAAAAGCAAGAGGAACAAAACAGATTGAGTGTAAACTAGCAAGAAATAAAAAACAGATAACAAGAGCTTCTACAAGTATATAAAAAGGGAGAGAGTAGCTAAAGTAAATGTTGGTCCCTTAGAGGACGAAACTGTGGAATTAATAATGGGGAACAAGGAAATGGCAGAGACTTTGAACAAATATTTTGAATCAGTCTTCATGGTAGAAGACACTAAAAGCATCCCAATAATAATAGATAATCAGGGGGCAAAAGGGAGGGAGGATATTAAAACAATCATCACTAGAGAAAAAGTACTAGGCAAACTAATGGGACTAAAGGTTGACAAGTCCCCTGGACCTGATGGCTTGCATCCTAGGGTCTTAAAAGAAGTGGCTGCAGAGATAGTGGATGCATTGGTCAAAATTTCCTAGATTCTGGAAAGGTCCCAGGTGATTGGAAAACCACAAATGTAATGTCCCTATTCAAGAGAGGGAGACAGAAAGCAGGAAACTTTAGGCCAGTTAGCCTAACATCTGTCATTGGGAAAATGCTGGAATCCATTATTAAGGAAGTAGTAACAGGACATTTAGAAAATCATCATAAAAAAATGAAAGGGAAATTGTGTTTGACAAATTTATTAGAATTCTTTGAGGATATAACGAGTAGGGTGGATAAAGGAGAACCAGTAGATGTGGTGTATTTGGATTTCCAAAAGGCATTCAATAAGATACCACATAAAAAGTTACTAAACAAGATAAGAGCACAGTACTGGGGGTGATATATAGCATGAATAGAGGATTGGCTAACTAAGTCAGGCAAATGGGCCATTTTCAGGTCGGCAAACTGTAACTCGTGGGGTGCCATGGGGATCAGTGTTGGGACCTCAACTATTTAGTCTATATTAATGGCTTGGATGAAGGGACGGAGTGTGTTGCAGCCAAATTTGCTGACGATACAAAGATAGGTGGGAAAGCAAGTTGTGAGGACAGAAAGAGTCTGCAAAGGGATATAGATAGCTTAAGTGAGTGGGTAAAAAATTTGGCAGATTGTGTACACAAATGTGAGAAAATGTGAGGTTATCCACTTTGGGAGGAAGAATAGAAAAGCAAAATATTATTTAAATGGAGAGAGACTACAGAATATTGCAGTACAGAGGAGGGATATACTTGCATTGGAGGCAGTTCAGAGAAGGTTCACTAGGTTGATTCCGGAGATGAAGGAGTTGTCTTATGAGGAAAGGTTGAGCAGGTTGGGCCTATACTCGTTGGCCGTTCTAAACTCATTGGAGTTTAGAAAAATGAGAGGTGATCTTATTGAAACATACAAGATTCCGAGGAGGCTCGACAGGGTAGATGCTGAGGGGATGTTTCCCCTCGTGGGAGAGTCTACAACTAGGAGGCATAGTTTCAGAATATGGGGCTCAAATTTGGCCCCTGCCAATTTTTGGCGCACTCACCCGAGGTGTGCCGACTTCCTAGGATAAAAACGGCGGCAAAAAGTTGTCACCGCATTCTGGCCGCTTGGGCGGCGTGGCAATGCAATTAGGGATCGGAGCTAGGGCCCTGCGCTCAAGAGTGCCGGCAGCTCAACGCATGCGCACTGGAGGTTTCGAGCATGCGCAGTAACTCCTCTGCAGCGTGGGACCCAATGTCCCTCCCCTATCCCCGACCGAGTGGCCTCCCGGGCCAAGGTAGGACTTGAGTTTTATTTTTTACTTATTGATGGTTGTGCTGTGTTTAGTGAGGAGAGTTTTGATTTGGGGGGAGGGGAAGAGAGGAGGAGAGTTTGGGGGGGGGGGGGGGGGGAAGGAGGGAAGAGTTTTCATGGGGGGGGGGGGGGGAGTTTTCATATGGGGTGAGTGGGGAGTTTTGATTGGGGCGGAGGGGGAGAAGAGAGCGTTTTGATGGGGGGGAAATAACTGTTTTTATTTAGAGATTTTGAAAAAATTATGTAAATATGTTTTGTCTCTTTACTACTTTTATTTTTGTAGTTTAAGCTTCCATGAATGCTTCTGTTGGAGAGTAAATTAACTTTGCGAAGTTTGTCAGTTCTGTATAACTGTTTGATCCTATTCACATTCTTTAGTCAAGTCATTGAGTACCTACCTGCGCTGATTTTTTAACTCTCCGCAAGGGTTTTCTGTGCGGCCACAAATGCCGGCCTAAGTTAGTTTGGAGCAACTATTAGCTGTGCAAACTGGCTTAAATGGCCAAAACAGACATAGGTGGATGATAACGCCCCCTTTTGAAAAAAAAACGAAACTAAAAAAAACTGGCGCAAATTGAATGTGCAGAATGGAAATTTTTAAGATACTCTAGAAAAATCAAATTGCTCTAAAAAAAAATGGAGCAACTCCTGGGAAAATTTGGGCCCATGGTGTTGCCCATTTAAGACGGAGATGAGGAAGAATTTCTTCTCTCAGAGGGTCGGAAATCTTTGGAATTCTCTACCCCAGAGAGCTGTGGAGGCTGGGTCATTGAATATATTCAAGGCTGAGATAAACATTCTTGAACTATAGAGGAGTCAAAGGTTATGGGAAAAGGCAGGAAAGTGGAGCTGAGGCCAAGATCAGATTAGCCAAGATCTTATTGAATGGTGGAGCAAGCTCGAAGGGCCGTATGGCCTACTCCTATTTCTTATATTCCATGTTCGAATATTGTACTCTTGGTCTCAACACTGTTCTGAGTGTGATTCCTTATTTTTAATTTTTTTTAATTATTTGTTCATGGGATGTGTCTGTTGTCGGCAAGGCCAGCATTTATTGCCCATCCCCAATTGCCCTCGAGACAGTGGTGGTGAGCCGCCTTATACAGCCGAGTGGCTTGCTAGGCCATTTCAGAGGGCAGTTAAGAGTCAACCACATTGCTGTGGGTCTGCAGTCACCGACAGGCCAGATTGGGTAAGTACAGCAGGTTTCCTTTCCTAAAAAGGGTATTAGTGAACCAGATGGGCTTTTACAACAATCTGGTGGTTTCATGGCCACCATTACTGATTCAAGCTTTTTATTCCAGATTTATTTATTAACTGAATTTAAATTCTCCAGCTGCCACGGTGGGATTTGAACTCATGTCTCCAGATAATTAGTCCAGGCCTCTGGATTACTGGTCCAGTGACATAACCACTATGCTACTGTATTATGATGATGCCACTATTTTCATTAAATAACACTCTTGCGTTAATATAACTCTGCTGTATAATACACCATGCATTACTGAGTGTAGCACCCTTGTGTGTATAGGGCACTTGGCATAACCTCCCTGCAGGCATTAATCCATGGCCAGTACTGGCTAATTATTACAAGGATTCTTTACTTTTTGTTGGAGATGAGGTCCAGCGCCTGGTACACGAGAGAATACAAGTATTCCACCTGTGGAGAAAGGTAAAACATCTTCACACCCTGTTCTTGCTCATCAATCCCAACAGGCCAGTCTGCAGCAACAGAGAGAATTCCTAAGCTGCCATCAGACTGACACCAACACTAGCCCAGGTAGTTTTCCAAACCTTGCATTAAAGGCCTTCATATTGATATATATTTTTTTTTAAAAAGGCTTTGAGCTTTGCTAAGCATATTTCTCCACCTTAATATATATTCCTGGACCAAAAATGAGTGGGCAATCAGCTCCCTGGACCCATCACCCCCCGCCCCAAACCCCGTAAAACCAAGCCAGCCCCTCCCGAGCCCTCCTCCAACCCACACGCCCCTCCCCCCACCCTAGTGCCACACCCAACCTGCCCAGCCCCTTCCTCGTCTCGCACACCCCTCCTTCCAAACCAGGCCTACCCCTCCCCATGCATCCCAAATCCCATCCAGCCCCCTCCACCACAGTAGGCCGGGATTAACTGACCTTCCTGCTGTAAATACACGCTGAGCCCTGGATCAACAGTGCAGCTTCTGCAAAGTTCATTGTCGTTTTCCCATCATCGAAGGAAATGCAGATCTGGTCCAACTAGAAGAGAGAGAGAGAGAAAAAGAGAGAGAAATTACCCTGAGGATTACACATCGCAGCTGTAGCCACATGTACAGAATGCTGGTTGGCAGATAGGGTTAAATGGACCTTTCTCAGATTGGATAAGAGTTGGAACTGGGGTCCCCCAGGAGCCGGCTCCACGGGGCAGAGATATAGATGATTAGGATTTGGGTAGAGGCAGCGCAATTTTGAAGATGACACAAAAGTGAGCGGTTTGTCCAACAATCAGGGGAGCTGGTCACTAACTGAAATTGCCAGGATTCAAAATAAGGTTTGCAACTAAATAAAGACTTTTAAAAAAAAACCCTACATATTTAACAGTAACATGAAACTTAACTAAATGAAAAGAGCTTATTACCTTTGAGTACCATCAATGTTTTTACAGAAGCCTGTGCTTCGATCCGATACTTTGCCCCACAGTTGTTTGAAAATGCCAGATTGTTTAATCTTAAATTAACCTGGTCGTCACGATAAACAGCTGCACCCCAAGCTATTTATAGAGACCAAGTTAATGTAAGATTAAACTGCCCATGATGGACTGCGATCAAACTTTTTAAATGGACAGATAGACATAAACTTTGGCAGATTAAATCTGGGAGAACGCACTAAGAATCTACCTGTACATTAATTCATTGAAATGCTGTCTGTCTGGTGCAGAAATATCTCATCACTCCTCAAGAGGCAAAATAATCAAGTTTGGGAATGTTTTGAAACGTTAGGTTAGTGATTTTATACGATTGATGGATAATGTCTGGAGAGGAAGACATACATAAAGAACATAAGAAATAGGAACAGGAGTTGGCCATTTGGCCCCTCGAGCCTGCTCCGCCATTCAATAAGATCATGGCTGGAGAGGAAGACATCCAGAAAGAGAGAAAGTAAAAAAAGGAAAGAGGAAGACAGAAAGAATTGGGGATAGGGCGATAAAGAAAGGGCAGTGAATCATGCCACAGGAAGACAAGTAATCTTCAGCAACACCCAGACCTCACCTCTTCCAGATACTCCCCCAGCTGAGCTGCCACGTCAATCTCCCAGTTCTTTGTCAGCTCTCTGATGGGCTGAAGGAGATGCGTAAATCGCGACTCAACATCCTCCATCTTCTACTCAGCATAGAACCCTGGAGACGGGGTATTAAAACAGAAATACTCAGGTCAGGCAGCATCTGGAGGGAGAAACAGATAACGTTTCATGTCGACAACCTTTCATCAGAACACCAGAGACAAGGTAATCGTTGCACAGGGAGCGGCAGGGAGGGGGGGAGAGCGGTTATTAGAATGTAGCCCACTACTTCTTTGGCGGTCCCTCGTATCAAGGATGACTCGCTTCCATGCCATAAAGGTATGAATTCACAGGTGTTTCAATGAAGGACCTACTTTTCCAGGTCCCGAACTACATGTTGAAGGATGGAAGATGCCCGTGCGTGGATTTAAAAAAAAAATATATATTTATTAAAGTGTGGAGGCCGTTGCACACCAGCCACCACACGGGCTTGACAGAGCTAGGTCTTGGTCCAGTGGCAAGGATTAACCAAGATGACTGGAGATCAGCTCTGCTGCACGGATCTCGTGCGCACACATACTGCAGTGCTGCCCCTGGGCCCTCGCCTCTTCTGGGCCCCGAACTCTTGCCTCTCCTGGGCCCTGATCACGGCGCGCTACAATCTCTCACTGCTCCTTTGCCCCGACCTAGTCACTCCTCTGCTGCTTGCTGTCTCTCCTGCTGTATCTGCCTATGCTCCAATCCGACCTGGATTATGATGACGTATAATCCAGTCGTCCTCTTCACTGCCGTCGTCCTCCTGCACCAGCTCGCACTGCTCCCTGAAGTGGTATGCACCTTTTAAGGCCCCCGACCTGCCGCGGATATTCCTCGCAGGTCGGGGCCGCGCTGGAACCCACATTACAACAGTGACTACACTCCAAAAGTACTTAATTGGCTGTAAAGCGCTTCAAGATGTCATGAAAGTCACTATATAAATGCAAGTCTTTCTTTCTAACCCATTGAAGATTTACTGAAGGCCCCATCCACATAAACACACACATTCGATTTTGGCCGGTCACTCTGCCAACATGAAGTGAAACAAATATTACTTACATTTAGGAGGAAATCAAATAAGAAGAACACACAACGGTCACATCTCATTATCCTTGGCCCCCCTCCTATTTCTCATCTACATGCTGCCCCTTGGCTACAGCATCCAAAAACAAAGCGCTACTTTCCACATGTACGCTGACGACACCCAGCTCTGCCTCACCCCCACTTCTCTCGACCCCTCCAAGATCAGACTGCTTGTCCGACATCCAGTTCTGGATGAGCAGAAATGTTCTCCAATTAAATATTGGAAAGACTGAAGCCATTGTTTTCGGTTCCTGCCAGAAAATCCGGTCCCTAGCCACTGACTCCATCCCTCTCCCCAACATCTGTCTGAGGCTGAACCAGACCTTTCACAACCTTGGTGTCATATTTGACCCTGAAATGAGTTACCGACCACATATCCACGGCATAACTAAGACCGCCTATTTCCACCTCCATAACAGTGCCCATCTCTGTCCTTGCCTCAGCTCATCCGCTGCTGAAACTCTCATCCATGCCTTTGGAACCTCTAGACTTGACTATTCCAATGCAATCTTGGCTGGCCTCCCACATTCAGCCCTACGCAAACTTGATGTCACCCATAACTCGGCTGCCCGTGTTCTAACTCGCACCAAGTCCTGTTCACCCATCACCCATGTGCTCGCTGATCTACATTGACTCCCGGTTAAGCAATTTCAAAATTCTCATCCTTGTTTTCAGGTCCCTCCATGGCCTCACCCCTCCTTATCTCCTCCAGCCCCACAACCCCACCCAGATATATCTACGCTCCTCTAATTCTGCCTTCTTGAGCACCCCGATTATAAATCGCTCAACCATTGGTGGCCATGCCTTCTGTTGCCTTGGCCCCAATTCCCTGCCTAAACCTCTTCGCCTCTACTTTTCTTTCCTCCTTTAAGACACTCCTTAAAGCCTACCTCTTTGACGAAGCTTATGGTTATCTGCCCTAATTTCTTCTCATGTGGTTCGGTGTCAAATTTGTTTGTCTTATAATACTCCTGTGCTCTCGATCAGGCCAACATCCCCAGCATCGAAGCACTGACCACACTCAACCAGCTCCGTTGGGCGGGTCACATTGTTCGCATGCCTGACACAAGACTCCCAAAGCAAACACTCTACTCAGAACTCCTACACGGCAAACGAGCCCCAGGTGGGCAGAGGAAACGTTTCAAGGACACCCTCAAAGCCCCCTTGATAAAATGCAACATCCCCACCGACACCTGGGAGTCCCTGGCCAAAGACCGCCCTAAGTGGAGGAAGTGCATCCGAGAGGGCGCTGAGCACCTCGAGTCTCATTGCCAAGAGCAGGCAGAAAATAAGCGCAGGCAGCAGAAGAAGCGTGCGGCAAACCAGTCCCACCCACCCTTTCCTTCAAGGACTGTCTGTCCCACCTGTGACAGACTGTAATTCCTGTATTGGACTGTTCAGTCACCTGAGAACTCATTTTTAGAGTGGAAGCAAGTCTTCCTCGATTTCGAGGGGCTGCCTATGATGATGATGATGGGGTGCCTCGGGATGTTTTGGATCTATATAAATACAAGTTGTTGCTGTTGTAAAATTTGTTGTATTGATTTTTCCTACAGGAATATAGGAAATTACAGGACTGGAAAATATTTGTAATCCTAAAGACTATAGCATGCATGGAATTACAACACAAATCGGCCGTTCTACCCAATCAATCGGTGTTGGCGTTTATCCTCCACTCGAGCAGTAACCTAATCCCATGTATCCACCATCACCAACATTCAGCATAACTAAACTAAACAAGGCAAAAAGGCATTATACTGCAGATGCTGGAAGCTGAAAGAAAGACGACTTGGATTTATATAGCATCTTTCACGACCACCGGACGTCTCAAAGCATTGTACAACCAATGAAGTACTTTTGAAATGTAAGCCACTGTTGTAATGTAGGAAACACAAGCAGGTCAGTCAGTCTCTGCAGGGAAGAGAGAAGTTAATGCTTGGGGTGCACGCTCCTGGAGAACGAGAATGCAAGAGGCTGCCGAACATATTAATACAATCAGAAAAATAGGAAATAAAAACAGAAAATGCTGGAAATACTCAGGTCAGGCAGCATCTGTTGATGACCTTTCATTTAAAAAATAGGGAGAAGTAGAGACATATTTAACAGACAAATCGAAAGACAGAGAAAAAGATTGATGGACAGAGAGCGAGGGAGAGAAATTGACGGGCGGAGAGTAAGAAATTAACAGAGAGAGAGGGAGAGGGAGAGGGAGAGGGAGACAGGCGGAGGGGGCGGTCGGGTGATGCACGGACACTGACCCTCGGGCCCAGGACGGTCCGCTTGGCTCAGTTGTCATGGTAACACTCACCCCACGGAGGGCCCGGGTCAACCCGCGCTCCACTCTCCCGGACTCCGAGTGTCCGTGTCCCGCCTCTTGTTTCCGGTTCTGTTATTTTTCCTGTTTTGAGGCCGGCGCCATTTTTTGTTTTTCCCGCGCAAGACCCGCTCAGACTGCGCATGCGTACGATTTAGACTCAACCATCCGCTGATGGGGGAAGACAGGGATCCAAACTGAGTCAAAACATAATTAGAGGGAATTCTTCTCAAAATGAAATCTGTAAATTAAAATCTTTATTTTCGGAAAAAAAACGTTTGCTCAAACAATTGAACTGCTTCGGTAAGTTACTTAAAAGGCCTAGAGAAATTCTCCTCTCTCGCCCTTATGGTACAGGCTCCAAGTCGAGGAGAGACGTGGGCTTATGGAGCAGTTCATTTCGAAAATAGGAGGGAGAAAGCTCAGAAACTTTTTTTAAAAGACGAAAAAGTTGAAGTCCATTGTTAAAACAGTTATTTGTTTGATATATCATCTATACTATAGCAGTATTAATTAGTAGATTACAGTCTACTATATTGTGGGTCATTATCGTTGAAGTGGTTTGGATTCCGCCCAATGACTCCCCCCGCCGAGCGGTCCTGGTTGAGTCCAGGCTTGGTCCTCTGGATACAGTGTCACCGGGGCCTGAAGCTTGGATACTTTGCAGCTCCAGTATGGGGGAAATCAGGCTATCGCGTTGCGCCTTTCTCTGGGGCGTCGCCGCCATCTACCTGTGTGCATTCACCTCGCTTTATGTACAGATCCCAGGTAACAGCAGCCAGCTGGCAGTCTGCGGGGCTGAAAGCTCGGATCGGGCATGGGTTCAGAGAACATGTGAGATCGTGCAAGGGACTGGTGCGACTGAAATAGTGCAAGGGACTGGTGCGACTGAAATAGTGCAAGGGGCTGGTGCGACTGAAATAGTGCAAGGGGCTGGTGTGACTGAAATAGTGCAAGGGGCTGGTGCGACTGAAATAGAGCAAGGGGCTGGTGTGACTGAAATAGAGCAAGGGGCTGTGTGCGATTGAAATAGTGCAAGGGACTGGTGCGACTGAAATAGTGCAAGGGGCTGTGTGCGACTGAAATAGAGCAAGGGGCTGTGTGCGACTGAAATAGTGCAAGGGACTGGTGCGATTGAAATAGTGCAAGGGACTCGTGTGAATGTGAGAGAGTGCAAGGGCTGGTGTGTTTTTTTCATTCATGGGATGTGGACATCGTTGGCAAGGCCAGCATTTATTGCCCATCCTTAATTGTCCTTGAGAAGGTGGTGATGAGCCGCCGCCTTGAATCGCTGCAGTCCGTGTGGTGAAGGTTTTCCTACAGTGCTGTTAGGGAGGGAGTTCCACGATATTGACCCAGCGACGATGAAGGAACAGCGATATATTTCCAAGTCAGGATGATGTGTGACTTGGAGGTTGTGGTGTTCCCATCCATGCACTGCTGTCCTTGTCTTTTTAGGTGTTAGAGGTCGCAAGTTTGGGAGGTGCTGTCGACTGGCATGAATGTGGAATAGTGTAAGGGGCTGGTGTGAATGTGCGACAGTGCAATGGGAAGGGCTGATGTGAATGTGGGATTATAGGTACAGGAGTAGGCCATTCAGCCCCTCGAGCCTGTCTGCCAGTCCATGAGATCATGGCAGTTCTGTGACCTAACTCCAAATACACGCCTTTGACCCATATTTAGTTAATAGAAATCTATCAATCTCAGATTTTAAAATGAACAATTGACCCAGCATCAACTGCAGTTTGCAGAAGAGAGTTCCAAACTTCTACCACTCAGTGTAGAGGTGTATCCTAACTTCATTCCTGAAAGGCCTGGCTCTAATTTTTATGTTCTGCCCCCGAGTCCTAAATTCCCCAACCAACAGAAATAGGGGAGATATATTATCTTGAAAACTTTGATCAAATTAATCTTCTAAATTCCAGGGAATCCACTCCCTCCAAGACCAATGAATCCTTACTAGGGCGTGGTGCCCAGAACAGAACACAACACTACTCCAGGTGTAGTCTAACCAGGGCTTTGCGTAGCTGTAGCCTGACTTCTAACCCCATGTATTCGAGCCCTCAACTTCTAAACACCAGCATTCCATTAGCCTTTTTTGATTATTTTCTGCACCTATCCAGACATTTTCACGATCCCCAAGTCTCTTTGGACTTGCACTGCTTCGAGCTTTTCACCATTTAGAACGTACTCTGATCTATCCTTTTTCATTCCAAAGTAGATGACCTCACACTTTTCTGTATTGAAATCCATCTGCCACAGTTTTGTCTATTCATATAATCTATTAATATCTCTAATGTTATGCTTCCATTTACATAGTCCATAGTGCACAGGACTGGTGTGATGGGGACAGTGCAAGGGACTGGTGTTTTTAGTGCATGGAAGCCATGTGCATATGGGGTGTTGCAAGAGAGGTGTGATTGTCGGGTAGTGCAAGGGAGTGCAGGAAATCATTTAGTTTGAAATAATGGGCTGGGTTATTGAAAAGAATACTTGCAATTGTGAGTTAGTGAAGTACAAGAGTTCACACCTTGATTTAGTGGCTTTGTGGTGTTGTACCAAAGTAAGATCCCAGCCACTCTCTGGTTTTATTGGTGCAAGACAAGCAGTTTGTTACACACACACATATGAAAATCTTTAAGAAAAGGAAATGGCCATTTAAACCCCCCTCAAAAAAACATCTTGTTCTACATACAGTACACACACTGCCGCCTTCTCCCCGTATACCAGAATCCCACACGGCCCGCCTTCTCCCTGTATCCCAGAATCCCACACTCGCTGCCTTCTCCCCGTATCCCAGAATCCCACATTGCCCGCCTTCTCCCTGTATCCCAGAAACCCACACTGCCTGCCTTCTCCATGTATCCCAGAACCCCACACAGCCCGCCTTCTCCCTGTATCCCTCAATCCCATCTCTCCAGAAACCCATCCAATTGACCTTTAACCCAATTTATACTTTCAACAGTAATGTTCTTTCCTGGGAGTATATTCCATACTTGATTACCCTTTGGGTGAAAACCGTCCCCCAATCTCATTCCTAACTCTGCTGGTTTTTAAACTTGTGTCCCTGGGATTTGAAGCTTTCACCCGACTGGGCAGATTTTTTGGATCAACTATTAGTGAGAATGTGGGGTGGGGCACGGTGGTGGGACAAGAGACGGGCTGGGGGTAGATGAGAGGCAAGGGGCGGGGCTGTAGGTACGTTCTGCTTCTTACCTGCTGCGAGGGGTGAGGTCCTGAATCATGGGTGCGGCCAGGCTCCAATCGATCAGTCGGGGCTATGATTGATTGAGAGCTGTCAGTGGGTGGGCCACATTGTTTGCATGTCCGACACAAGACTCCCAAAGCAAGCGCTCCACTCGGAACTCCTACATGGCAAGTGAGCCCCAGCTGGACAGAGGAAACGTTTCAAGGACACTCAAAGCCTCCTTGATAAAATCAAACATCTCCACCGGCACCTGGGAGTCCCTGGCCAAAGACCACCCTAAGTGGAGGAAGTGCATCCAGGAGGGCGCTGAGCACCTCGAGTCTCGTCGCCGAGAGCATGCAGAAACCGAACGCAGGCAGCAGAAGGAGTGTGAGGCAAACCAGACTCCCCACCCAGCCCTTTCTTCAACGACTGTCTGTCCCACCTGTGGCAGACACTGTCATTCCCGTATTGGACTGTTCAGTCACCTGAGAACTACTTTTAGAGTGGAAGCAAGTCCTCCTCGATTTCGAGGAACTGCCTGTGATGATGATGGTGGCGAGGGAACGAGGGGCAGGCTTTGGTGTGTTCTGCTTCTCACCTGCTGCGAGGAGTGAGATTCTGAATCGTGGACACATCCGGGCTCCAATCGGCCAGTCAGGGCTGTGATTGGGTGAGAGCTGTTGGTCACTCAGACTGTGATTGGATGCAGGCTGATGGGCTGTGAAATATTCATGTACTCAGGATGTCCCAAGATGTCTCCTAGCCAATGAAGAACTTTTGAAGCATACTCACTATTGTAATGTAGGAAATGCGACAGCCAATTAGTGCAAAGCAAGACCCCACAGACAGCAGTGTCGCCTTTTCACTCCTCCCCTTTTCATTCCTCCCCTTTTCACTCCTCCCCTTTTCACTCCTCCCCTTTTCTCTCTCCTCCCCTTCTCTCTCTCTCTCCTCCCCTTCTCTCTCTCTCTCCTCCCCTTCTCTCTCTCTCTCCTCCCCTTCTCTCTCTCTCCTCCCCTTCTCTCTCTCTCTCCTCCCCTTCCTCTCTCTCTCTCCTCCCCTTCTCTCTCTCTCTCCTCCCCTTCTCTCTCTCTCTCCTCCCCTTCTCTCTCTCTCTCCTCCCCTTCTCTCTCTCTCTCCTCCCCTTCTCTCTCTCTCTCCTCCCCTTCTCTCTCTCTCTCCTCCCCTTCTCTCTCTCTCTCCTCCCCTTCTCTCTCTCTCTCCTCCCCTTCTCTCTCTCTCTCTCTCCTCCCCTTCTCTCTCTCTCTCCTCCCCTTCTCTCTCTCTCTCCCCTTCTCTCTCTCTCTCCTCCCCTTCTCTCTCTCTCTCCTCCCCTTCTCTCTCTCTCTCCCCTTCCTCTTCTCTCTTCCTCCCTTCTCTCTCTCTCCTCCTCCTTCTCTCTCTCTCCCTTCTCTCTCTCTCTCTCTCCTCCCCTTCTCTCTCTCCTCCCCTTCTCTCTCTCTCTCCTCCCCTTCTCTCTCTCTCTCCTCCCCTTCTCTCTCTCTCTCCTCCCCTTCTCTCTCTCTCTCCTCCCCTTCTCTCTCTCTCTCCTCCCCTTCTCTCTCTCTCTCCTCCCCTTCTCTCTCTCTCCTCCCCTTCTCCTCTCTCTCTCCTCCCCTTCTCTCTCTCTCTCCTCCCCTTCTCTCTCTCTCTCCTCCCCTTCTCTCTCTCTCTCCTCCCCTTCTCTCTCTCTCTCCTCCCCTTCTCTCTCTCTCTCCTCCCCTTCTCTCTCTCTCTCCTCCCCTTCTCTCTCTCTCTCCTCCCCTTCTCTCTCTCTCTCCTCCCCTTCTCTCTCTCTCTCCTCCCCTTCTCTCTCTCTCTCCTC